>NC_039252.1:17245018-17530324 GCF_003368295.1 Carassius auratus
TAAATCAATTGTTAAATATCATTAAACAAACTGTTCTTGGTTTCAAATGATTAAAAAGTCGTGAAGATAGTTTAGTTATTTTCTATAAAGCTATGTATTGTAGTCAATTTTGCGTATAAACTACTGATTTAAATGTCTGTTAATAATCAGAAATGTTTCTTGAGCAGTAAATCATCATATTTTCATGATTTCTGAAGATCATGTGACACTGAAGACTGGAGGAATGATGCTGAAAATACAGCGGAGCATCACAGAAATAAATTAGAGTTTAACACAGATTCACACAGAAAACAGTTATTTAAAATCATAATAATATTTCACATTTTTACAGTATTTTTGATCACATGCAGCCCTGTAAGAGACTCTTTTGAGAGCACGTGTTGCGTGTGCTATTAGTTCAAGATCATTTTCCCCCACATCAGACAGGCCACACACACCAACAACTCTCTCCACACAAGTGTGACTAAAGCAGAGGCCATCTGATAAGCTTTATCTTCACCTTTACAGCAAAACGATCCGTCAGTATCATAAAGCATCTCTAACTACCTTCAAAACGCCTGAAATGATCATCATTTCTCTCAAATCTTTCATCTTCTCGCCCACGTACAGTACAATGGCGTTTCGAGACGCATGTAATCGGATGAGACTCCAAAGCAAAGGCGACCCAGCTGGGACATGTGTCCCGACCCATGTGTCCCGCTCTACACCTTCTTGTGGTCTTTTTTTGTGCGTTTGGCCTCAGGCTGCGACGCTAGAGTCTCATCTGCTCTTGGAGACTCGCTTCTTTCTCTAGGAATAATGATACCTCTCTTTGTTAAGCGCAGGGATCCCATTTCTCTTTTGAAACCTCTTTCTTTTTGTTTCTATTCTGGCCGTGCCTTCAGTTGTTAAAGTGATGTGTAAAAAATGATTGAAGGCTTCAACGGCGTCCGTCATCGCTATATTCACCCGCAAGCACCTGAGAAACAGCCAGAAGATGGAAAATAAAAAGAAAAGAGGGTAAAATATGTTGAGATTCTTGTTGAGGTGGATAATTGACCCCCTGATTGACCCTTTGCTGCATGAAAACAACTTTCTTCCTCACTATTTCTGTCTGGTTTTCCAGTACGGATATCTAAACATTTATAAATCAAATTAAAAATATTCAAATGCTATTAGAAAAATAATCTTGTTTTGTCTTTGAATTATGAATATTTTTCTGACCCCATTAGCTGATAATTTGAGCTGTGTTTCAGTTTTCTTTATTTTTTCTATATGAATAATATATATATAATAAAGCAGATGAAATATATTATATTCATTTGAAATTATAAAATAATAATATAATTTAAAAAAAGCAAAAATGTTTTAGATTAACATAATAGTAATAATTACAAACACAGTATATATTAGTATTGTAATATATATATATATATATATATATATATATATATATATATATTAATTTTTTTATTTTATTTTATTTTTTGTTATTTTAGCATGTCAAATGAAAATTAAAATGAGAAATATTGCCTTGAAAGCAAACTTAAACTATATTTTTCTAGTATATATTTTATTTTTATTTATTTATTTTTTTTAATTTATTTATTTATTTATTTTTATTTATTTATTTCAGTTATTTAAAGTGTTGAAAATGCCTTTTAATGATCTTCGTTTTCGTTTTGGTTACGCTCTTAAAAATAAAGCTGCTTCACGATGCCATAGAAGAACCTTTAACACCTGAAGAACCTTTCTGTTTCACTAAAGCTTCTTTGTAGAGAAAGAAGGTTCTTGAGATTATAAAAAGATCAGAAAGAGATGGTTGTTTGACTGAATGGAACCAAAAATGGTTCTTCTGTTGCATCGCTGTCAAGTTTTTAAGCGCCTTTATTTTTAAGAGTATACTTTAAGCCAGCAACCGAAGCTAAATTAAAGACTGAAATGGGCTTGTTTTCTTAGCAAACGTACTACAATAATCTAATATACAATATCATTTTTCACAGTGCACGAGTAAAGTCTCCAGTTGTTCTTCAAAATGCATCTGAACGTGAAGACGTGGCCGTAGACGGGTGTCTCTCCTGGAGTTTGAACAGCTGTCTGCAGACATTCACAGCAGCTGTGCGCTAAAACACATCTCTATCTGCATCAGGTTTTGTTTGTGGACGCTCTTTAGACGGCAAGTGTTCGTAACATGATGAGAGTGTGTTTCAAAGGCCCATCAGGACTGAATGGAGCGTGGTCTGTGACGCCAGAGCTGGACGGACAGGTGCAAACACACACGTACATGTGACCTCTAACACTTTACACTCCATTCAATAAATGCATTGAATCGGATTGTTTTTGGATGACAAGGGCTCTGTTCTGAAACCTATAGTGAGCTGCCTTGACATAACTCAAATGCAACACTCTACATAAGCATCACACATATAGTGTTAAAACAGTCAGTTTTGGATTACATTTACCTACCATTCTAGGACATAATCTGACATTTTTAATTCTGATCTGAGCCACTTTCATAAAGGGAAATAAATCCTTATGGTGTGAGTTCAGAGTTCATGTGTCTTGCTTTCCTAAGCATTTTAAAATCAAGACACATTTAAATAAGAAGCAAAATTGCATACATGAAGTCTTGTTTTCCGAGAAATTGTAGCAATATTAAGTACGTTTATGTCATGTTTTTGGGTAAAGTTAATTTTTTCTTCATTTCACTTCTGAATGAAAGTGAAAACTAATTACATTATAAAACAAGAGAAAAATAATAAAAAAATATTTCTGCAGTGCACTGTTGAGAAACGACAAGAGAAAAACTTAGTTCAAAAAACTTAAATCAAGATACTTTTACTTGAGAAGCAAAATTACTAAGATTTGTTTTCTGAAAAAAAGAAGAAGATATATTTGTATATTGTATGCTTAAAAAAAGAAATAAATATCTATTAGCGGGGCCAGAAAAAAAATATATTTTTTTCAGATGTATTATTTCTTATTTAAAGCATAAAGCATCCTTTTTTTTTTTAAACAAATGCAAACACACAGTGTCTTGATTAAACATTACTTGATGGAAACATTACTATTTTTAATGTTTTTGAAAGAAGTTTCTTCTGCTCATCAAGCCTGCATTTATTTGATCAAAAATACAGAAAAAAACAGTAATATTGTAAAATATAATTACAATTTAAAATAATTCTTTTTAAATGTATTATACTTTAAATGATCATTTATTTCTGTTATGCAAAGCTGAATTTTTAGGATCATTATCACATGATCCTTTAGAAATCATTATAATATGATGATTCATTATCAAAGTTGGAAACAGTTCTGCTGCTTATTATTTTTTCAGAACATGTGATACTTTTTTAGGATATTTTGATGAATAAAAAGTAAAAAAAAAAAAAAAGAAACTATGTTTTTAAAATATAAATATTTTGTAATAACAATATACACTACTGGTCAGTAATTTTTTTTTTTTTTTAATAAAATACTTTTATTTAGCAAGGATGTGTTAAATTGATAAAAAAAAGTGATAGTAAAGAAAATATATTATTAGAATATATATTATAATTTTTTTTTATTTTGAATATATTAGACAGCAGAACTGTTTCCAACACTCATAATAAATCAGAATATTAGAATGATTTCTAAATGATCATGTGATCGACTGATGTTACATGTGACACTGAAGCTGGAGGAATGATGCTGGAAATTCAGCTTTGCATCACAGGAATACATTATTTTTTAAAAGTATATTCAAATAGAAAACTATTATTTTAAGGTGAAATAATATTTCACAATATTACAGTTTTTTCTGTATTTTTGATCAAATAAATGCAGGCTTGATGAGCAGAAAAAAACTTATTTCAAAAACATTAAAAGTAGTAATGTTTCCAAACTTTTGGTCTGTACTGTATATATATATACATATGTGACAAGAGAAGATCAAATGTTACACTAATGCACTGATTTAATAGTAGAGGTTCAAAGGTCTTTGAATGTCATACGAAACACAATTATATGGTATTATTAAATTTGTTCTGAGTGTTTTATGCTTAGCACATTTGAAAGGTGAACAACTTCACAAAAAAAGACTGTTTTGAGCAGAAAAAGCCGACCTGGGACCTCAGACTGTTGAGTGAAGGGCTCTTCCTCATATATGGAAACACTCAAAGCTTGATAAAACTCTCAATGGTGCCAGAGGACAGACACATGCAGTCTTCAGATCATGAACATCATGCATTCGGATTAGAAGAGGAATTAGATTAAAGGACACCTATTTTGCCCCTTTTTACAAGATGCAATATAAGTCTCAGGTGTCCCCAGAGTCTGTGAATTTTTAGCTCAAAATACCCCACAGATAATTTATTATACCAAGTCTATTTTGAGTTGAAGCAGAAACGAGATGTTTTTGTACATGTCTCTTTAAAAGCAAATGAGCTTCTGCTCCCCGCCCCCTTTTCCAGAATAGAGCTTGTGCCTAGATACTCTGCCAAACAAAACATCGGTTTGGTTTTGATTATCATGTCTATTGTGCTGAAATCATGCGTTTTAAAGCCATATCAGTTTAAACAAATACGGTTTTCTGAGCACAAACATCTGAAGCGAACGCACAGAAAGCAGCGGTCACAAAGCATGTTAGTACTAAACTAAGTTCTCTTTCATGTCGTATTGCGCTTGAACTGTCAAATACACTCAAGCTTATGTTAGAAAAACACCGTTGGTTATGTTTATGAAGGTAAAAACCTGGGAAAGAAATCAGGTATAGTAGCTATAGCTGCCTACGCTGTTAATATAACACAAACAATAAAATAAAAGCAGAAAAACACTCACTGATCGGGAGTGAATTATGTCTTTAGCTTTAATATGAAGACATTACCTGTGCCCATAAACAGTCGTGGGCGGGGCTTGTAAAAATAAACAAACAAAAGGAGTGGGTGGATTTTTATCTTTATAGTGGGGTAGTGTACACATGGCCATCACACATTTACATATAATTTAATTTTGCATTATACGTGCCCTGGTACTGTTCTAAAGCATAAAAATAATGTGTTACCAGATATTTAGGAAAGAAGCTCAATTAACATAGTTGTTTCTCTAGTTCTGTGTCGGAATGTCTGTTTTTGTTTTGATCTGTGTGTCTCCGCCCACTGACAGGTTACCCAATAGTATTTTAACACTCCGGGTTGCCAGTTAGTGGAAAAAACAGCTGGAAACCAGCAAACAAACAGAGTCATAGATCGATGATTCTACCCGAACTTAAAGGCTTCAGCATCCATCTAAAATGCTCTATGATTCTGGGAATATTAAAACATGGTTAAATTAACACATCAGCTTATTGTGTATGGCTTGTCTCCTTCAACAATCGTTCCTCTTGCGTGTCCTTAATCTGGCAACCCATGTTAGTATCGAGTCTCAGGAAGACTGCAGTTCCCATTTCAACCTCTAGCTGTCAAATATTACATATTGCACCTTTAAATATTGGAGGGGGACACAGGAACCGTCTCATGGAAAATCATAAAAGCTTCAGTGCTGCCCTTTTTATCAAACTCACTGCTTATGCTACAAACTCAGGCTACCGTAGAAACAAGTATCTGTTTGATATGCTATCAGAAACATGATTCTCCGAACTCCAGGAGATGAACTGCGGTAACCAACTATAACCGTTCAACAAAGACACACCTCAGCTGATATCATTAAACGCATTAGTCATTAGTCAATATTGCCCTTAACAGAGTTGAAGCCAATCATCACTTGTACTAGTGCTCATAGTGTTAGTGAAGATGAAAGTGGAGCATTTGTGCTCCTAGAAACCACATAGAACACACTAGAAACTGCATAATAACGTAATGCAATGGCAACCTCATAGAATACACTAGAAACTGCATACTAATACCCTGGCAACCTCAAATAAACACCATACTAAGCGCTTATCAGCCAGCTAACAACCACCTAGCAACATACAAAAAAGCCCTCACTTATGGAAATCAAAAGCAGAAACCCAGCAGCAAATGCTACACTGTTCAGCACCATTTGTAAAATCAGCACGGAATGTAAAAATCAGGTGTAAAATATAGGTTGCATAAAGCTGTGTCTGTTCGTCTAAACGAATGTTGGTGAAATTGCATGTCCAAATATTTACTCAAACGTAAGTCTAAGAGGATTACAAGTCCATTTCTCCAGCTCAAAGCCGAGCTACAGGCCTGGCAGCGTTCCACATCTGATGGGACTTTAAATAGCGCTGTAGATCATTCACACCGTCTGTAATAGAGCTGGAACACGGCCAACCTGGAAACAGCTTTATTCTTAACTTCCTCCGACCTTGGCATGTAAATTACATTTTTATATTCAAACAACACTCTGTGTCAAGGCCAGCGATGCAGACAGAGAGCTCCGTGATAATTATCAACGTGATCGGCAGTAGAGGTTTGTTTTTGCTGCTTTGTGATTATCGTCATGTTATAGGCTTTGATTGTTATCACATGAGGGTTCAAGGACTGATTGTGTCATCCGAGAAGTCTGATAGTGGTGTGTCCCACTTTGTGGCGTTGAAATACAGCTATAAAAACACAACACTTGAGCAACTGGGTAAGTGTGATTTCACCAAGTACAACATGTTCCTGGATCATCATTCTTGTTGATCCTGGAACACCATTCCAATCAACCAATCAGAATTGAGATACAATTTTTAGGGAAATATGATATGAGTTAGGTGCTTGTACACTCTTGCTAATCAGCTATCATTTCCCACTGATATTAGGAATAAATTATGGGTAGGTTCAGGTTTAGGGGTAGGGATTGGGTTAAGTCTAAATTTTTGGAAAATAATGTTGATCCAGGAACATGTCCTCCATTGTAAAAATCAAGGCGACCCTAGCAACTGCATAACACAATCCTAGCAACAGTACAGAACACTTTAGAAACCACACAACAACACTCTTGTGTCCAAGAAATACTGCCATGAAAAAACAGAAGCTTTAGTAATATGAGAGATTCGACGCAATCAAACATTCCTTTCCACCAGAAAACACAAACACCGTAATAATTAACCTTTTATCCATCCAAAATGATCTGAGAGTAGAACACATGAGGTTCATATTGAGTCTAATTGCACTGCTACTTTTAGATTATGCCGTCTTAATTATTAGTAATGGCCATTCATTGTGTTGAGGAGCTAGAATAACAGTAAGGTAACGGATAGCTTCAAGAACACGAGTAGGCGAGCCAAGCACCACAAAGAGCGACTGACGGCTTTATTAGGATCTGTGGCTTGTGCTGCTTTGATGCTGCTGCTGATTTATTCACTGGGTGGAGAAGGTCATCGCTTCAGCTTCACCACACCTTTACACCATGTGTCACTGATACTGTACTGCTTTATGTTGGCGAAGCTATGTACACATGCTGTAGATAATGTTGTACAGCCTGGCCTGAAGAGCTGTGAGTTATGTTTACAAGACCTCAGGCACGAGATAAACTATGCTTTCTGAGTGTAAAACTGAGTGCCTGTGTTTTGTGGTTGCTTGGGTTGCACTGTGATACAGTTGTTAGGGTGTTCTACTGTAGATGGTTTTCTTGAAAATATCCCATAAACTCCATATGGGGTCCAGGTCAGTCCTGGTGGCTGGCCAATAAAGCACAATCATGGTCAGCACTGTGGGCAGGTGTTAAGTCCTGCTGGAAAAGGAAATCAGCATCTCCATGAAGCTTGTCAATATATGAAAGCATAAAGTGCTACAAAATCTCCTCGGCTGCATTGACTTGACTTGATAAAACACAATGGACCGACACCATCAGACGATACGTACCCCAAATCATCACTGTCTTTTGAAACTTTAACACTTGACTTCAAGCAGTTGGATTCTGTGCCTCTTCAGTTTTCCTCCAGACCTTGATTTAAAAAAAAATAAATGCAAAATTTACCTGTATCTGAAAAGACGACATTGCAGCACTGAGCAACAGTCCAGTTATTTTTTCTCCTTAGCCCAGGCGAAATGCTTCTGACGTTGTTTCTGTTTCAGAAGTGGCTTGATAGCCCTTTCCTGAAGATGTCTGAGTGTGGTGACCGTATTCTCCAGCTTGCGGTAATCTCTGCTTCTTGTGCACCTTTTCCCACCCAAATTCTTCCTTCCTGTCAACTTTGCATTTAATATGCTTTGATACAGCACTCTGTGAACCGCCAGCCCTTTCAGTAATGACTTTCTGTGACTTACCCTCTTTGTGGAGGTTGTCTTCTGGACAATTGCCAAGTCAGCAATCTTCCCCATTATTGTGGTTTCAAAATACTGCAGATATCCCGAATTTATACCGTTGGGATGGTCATTTGATGAAACTCAAATATGAATATTAGAGTATTTTGAGATACTGGATTTTTGACTTTCCTGAGCTGTAAGCTCTAATCATCAAAATAAAACAAAAAAAAGGGTTCCAGGTAGTTGCAAGGGTGTCTTTTATTCAATGCAACACCAATTTCAGATTTATCCAAGTTGCTTTGGATAAAAACATCTTCTAAATTAATAAATATGAATGTATTCTCGGTGGCTGCTAAGAAGTTGCTAGGATGTTCAGGATGGTTTCCAGGGCATTGCTATGCAGTTGCTTAGGTGTTGTAAATGGCTGCAGTGCAGCTTCTAAGGTGTCTTTTATCCAGAGGAAATTACAGTTATTCAGTTGTCTTTTATCTAAAGCCAATTTGTGATCTGCTCTAATATCAGACTAATATAGCGTCACATTAAAGGGATCGTATACCTACCCTTTTATAAATCATTAATTACCCTCATTTTGTTCCACACCAACATAGATTTCTTTCTTTGGTTGAAAAAACACAAAATAAGATACTTGTTGGTAACCAAACAGTTGTTGGTAGCCTTAGTATTTCTCCATACTATGGAAGTCAATGGCTACCAGAGTGTTATCAGTGGTTGCTTTGTGATCACCAGAAGTCTGGACCTGGATAAATGATGTCAGAAATTAAATTTTTTCTGTGAACGATCCCTTTAAGGCATGTGACCTGAAGAAATGGAGGCATGGACATAGAAACTGTCTCCCTCAGTCCTTGCTCTGGATCTCTAGAAGCATCGGTGACCTTGAGAAGCCTCGCCTCAGCCCCATGATTTCTGAGAGGATCTCACAGCCAAACATGATCCGCTGGTGTCCAGCAGACCAGCTGCTGTGGCTCCCGAGAGCCACATAATATCCTGTGGATATAGAATGACACGGATCCAGCGTGTGGCTTAATTCTGACCGCTTTGATCCTTCTGCTGCAGGTGCTGCCAACTCCATGCGCTCTATGCTTGCGGCGCTGCAACCTGTGGCTGATGCCGGATTAGCTTGGGACCTGGAGGAATAGGAAGCCGAAACCAGATAGGGCTTAGATCAGTTCCTGGGTTCATCAGTGCTAAACATCCCCGGCACTTCCTCCTCCAATTAGAGCAACCTTGTTACATGTAAGTCAAAACTAAGTACGTGTACTCCATGCATTTAACGTGTCGGTGGGCCGTGCTCAATGCTAGAGGTAAGCATCAAAATAGCACTCAGGAAACATGAACAGTGCATGAGAAACCAAGCACGACGAGAAAGTAAACATCAGGCGGAAAGTTGAGTTTAGAATTTTGGCTGCACATTATTGTACTAGTTTCAACAACAACAAAAACAGACATCAGAAGACTACAACAAACAGTCAGGACTGCTGAGAGGATTATAGGTGCCCCTCTACCCAACCTCCAAGATCTTTACATCTCCAGAGTGAGGAAAAGGGCTCACACCCTCACACCGAGCACACTTTCTCTTTGAACTGTTGCCCTCTGGCCAGCACTACAGAGCACTGAGCACCAAAACAGCCAGACACAAGAACAGATTTTTCTTCCAAGGCCATATCCTACCTGAACAACACATAACAGTACTGTACATTTGTAAATAACTCATCAAACCTTCATCTGTAAATAGCACATATGCACATTCACAATTCTGTCAATGCACATTTTCTTTTTCTTTATACTTGTATTACTATTGTTATTTATAATTTGTTGCATATTTTCTTTATTATTACTGTTTTTATCACCTTAATTATATCTATGTTTGTACTTTCTGTAATGGAAGCTCCTTATGTGTGCAAACACACTTGATGATAAAGCACTTTTAAACTCACGCTTGTGTAATATTTGTAATTGTTTGCCACGTACAACCCAAGACTGTCAACTATAGAATTTCAGTTTCAGACTCAGGATTAAACTGAGTCTTGTAAGTTATGTAAAGTTATTTGCAGAAAAGCTAGTTCATGCATTCATGACCTCTAGACTGGACTATTGTAATGCACTTCTAGGTGGTTGTCCTGCTTCTTCAATAAACAAGCTACAGGTCGTCCAAAATGCAGCAGCTAGAGTCCTTACCAGGTCAAGAAAATATGATCATATTACCCCAATTTTACAGTCTCTGCACTGGCTACCTATTAAGTTCCGTATCAGTTACAAATTATCATTACTGACCTATAAGGCCCTAAATGGTTTAGCTCCAGCGTACCTAACTAGCCTTCTACCACGTTACAACCCATCACGCTCCCTAAGGTCACAAAACGCTGGACTTTTGGTCGTTCCTAGGATAGCAAAGTCCACTAAAGGAGGTAGAGCTTTCTCACATCTGGCTCCCAAACTCTGGAATAGCCTTCCTGATAATGTTCGGGGTTCAGACACACTCTCTCTGTTTAAATCTAGATTAAAAACGCATCTCTTTCGCCAAGCATTCGAAGAATGCATCTCATAATCTTGGACTGCAGTTATATCTGATCAAATTTGCATTATTATTCTTTAGCTTGGGTTAAACTAATTTTACTTTGTTGGATCAGCAGCTATGCTAATGATTTCTCTATTTGTTTCTCTGTTTCTGCTGGATCTTCATCCCGTGGTAACTAGGATTTACACAAGCTCCAGTCTGGATCCAGGACACCTGAGAAGAGATGATGCTGACCCTCAGAGGACCCCGATGATGCTAACCCTGAATCAACAGAGAACTAGGAAATATTGCTATGAGTTTGATTGCATCATAATAATTGCTGTTAATAGTGTTCGTCGTCTGTTTGATTGTATCTTTAAAATTTATTTTTCCATACATTTCTGCCATATGTACATAAACTGAGTCACTACTTCTAAATATTATAGAAACATTAATTTTCTGTAATGTTGCTTTGCACGATTTGTATCGTATAAAGCAATATACAAATAAAATTTAATTCAATTACAAAAATAATTAAACAAATAACTAAATATATCAAGTTATTTGCCAAAGAAAATCTAAATAAAAAAAATTTGTCAATTTTTGATTTGTTTTTTAATTTCAGAGGTTGGGTTATTTGGAATAAAATAAAATAAAAACACATCAAAAATAAAAAAATAAAAATTTTAATGCAAAAACCCCCTCAAAAATAGATGAAGGTATTATGAAATATAGTATAAAATCAAAACATTTATATTATTATAAAATCAATAAGATCTTTTTTTTTGTAAAAAATAAAAATAAAAATTATATATTTAAAAGAATTAGACTTTTTTTATTTATATATATTTTTTCAAATAACTTATATATATATATATATATATATATATATATATATATATATATATATATATATATATATACACACACACACACACACACATATATACATACATACATACACATACAAACATACATAGTCCCATCCATGTGTAATGTGGTAATCTGGGATGTCAGCAGACCTCTGTGAGCAGGCCAACCTGCCCCTGCGGGAGACGTCATCAGCAGCAGCTGGTGCAGCTCAAAGCTCACAGGTACCATAACAAAGTCCTGGCATGTTATGAGTTCACGTCTGCTGGAGTCACAAAGGGTTGCAAACACAATCAGTCCTGACCACAGAGAATGGCTGGCCTCGCTGACGTGCCGTCCGGGGCTTATTTGAAACAGCACTTACCTGACAACAGCACGTCTGTCTTGTGGAAGCCCACCATCGGGAATAAAACGCTTGGGAGCTTCTCCCTCAAATTCGCTGCATCATTCCCAGATAGGTTATGCAGACCACCGGACATCAGGACTCCTGTTAACATTCAGCATCCTGGAGATCCATCAACACTGATCTACTGCATTGGATTGGCATGGTAATGTACATGACAGTGTTAATGTATTTGGTCTTGGTGGAATAGATCTGTATCGAGTACCAAGTACAGAGACTTGCTACTGCCAATACATGCTATGAGCATGTAGGAAATATTGCTTCTGCAAATATAAAATACATGAAATAACCTCTATATAGCATACATGATTCACCTAGTAGCAGATCTATACAGGTGGAGCTGGGGAAGGTGGAGGGTTTCTGAAGCGGGCTGCAACTGCTACGACATGCACTAGTCGTATATTTGAAAGTTGAGCAGTGAGCTCATTGGCTACCAATACAGAAGAGAACCAATCAGCTGCGTCATGTGATAATGTCATTATTTCAGATTGAGTTAGACATTCGGACTGCACCATCTAGAGTTTCATGCCAGAATTCTTTATTTAATGATAAAACCCCCCAGAAAGGTCATATTAATTGCCAAGAAAAATAAAAAAATAAATGAAGATCAAGTCATTTGCAAAAATAGTTACATTCCAAAAGGTCAAGGTATTTGCAAAAATATTAAATCAGAAATAATAGTGCAATTTTCTAAATTGTCAAAAATATCAAGCTTAAAGAGATTTGCTTTCAAGTCAAAACAACCTGTAAGAAAGGAAAGAGATCTCATTATTATTTCAATGAGATAAAATGAAGACTTCTCAGATGTTTCTCCTTTCAGAAAGATTCAGAGGTTTACAATCAAAAGTCAGAAATCTCAAACATTTCCCGTCAAATGATCCAAGCTGCTCCACTTTAGTTTTACAGTTCTCACCGTATGACAACTCCTGACTCATTAGTGTCTATTTTTATTTAAGGATTTCCAAGAAACATCTGAGGCAAAGCTGATACTTCAGTGACTCGTAACTCGTTAAATCTCCTGATCAATGAAAGAACAAAGCAATAACATTTTCCTCTGGGTAACAATATTAACTCGATTTCACCTGAACCGCTCTATTCCAGAAGAATCATTCTTTCATCATCAGCTGACAGGCCTTTCATTGGCTTGGCTTTTGGACTTCTGCGGTAAAAATAGAAAGGCAAGCTGTCATTAATTCGACAAACAACCCTGAATACGATCCTTCTGTGGCGATGAAAGTCCAAACATATCTTTATGCATTTCTTATCTTTGTTTATCAGCTGAAGCAGCACACCCAGAGGACCTGACACACGCTGATCTATGACAGCGCGGCCATTGACTCGCCATCTACGTGATGATAGTAACACGGATGATGACATACGTTCCACCTGCACAGGTAACACAGGTGGGCCAGAATCTTGCAAAGAGAGCAATGGAAAAAGAGGCATGTCACCAAACAATAAACACATAGAAGATACTGTAACAGCAATTATCTAGTCAACAAAATGTGTTTACCTGCGGTATCTGCATGCTAAACCCAACCGCTTAATGAAATAAAATTAAGTAGAGGACAAATCACTGTGTCCAAATGTAACCTGTCCTAGATTGTTTAATAACCTCACACACAACTCATGCAAGATGTGTTTTATAATCAATATTACTAGCACTTATAATTTTATTGATAACCTCTAAAACCAAGTACCAAGTACAATGAAAATCATTTAGTGTAGGATTTACATTGCAACTACTTTCACTCAGAAACTGAAATCAATTACTGATTATATATATTTTGCAAATGTTTTATGAATATATGTATTGTATTTAAATGTACAGACTTAATTAAAAAAGGGCCCTAATAAAATCAAGTGAATAATATATGAAGAAACCACTCAGTAAAAACCTTCAGAATATTGAAAGGAATAAAATTGTAAATTTTGGTGTACAGTATGTAAGTGCTGCTGAATTGGAGAAGAAGAAAAAAACTGAATTTAGAGAAAGAAAATCCTTTAAAGATATGTATTGTAGATATAAGTATATGCATCCTTTAAAGATATGTATTGTAGATACAAAGTATATGCATCCTTTAAAGATATGTATTGTAACTCAATCTACAGATGTAAATAGATGAAGTGTAATAAAAAAAATACACTTTAAAGTCTAAAACAACATGTTATGAAAAGCCAAACATCCCAAAATCTTTTTGGCCTTAAATGTGAAATTTTGAATACTGATATATTATTTCCTTTTAAAATGTATAGAATATTTTTTTTAAATAATGCATTGAACTCATCCCACACCATTTGTCATCAAATGATAAGATAAGTGGTCCCAGAACTGAGCCCTGAGGCACCCCAGTAGTGAGATGTTGTGACTTGGACACCTCACCTCTCCAAGATATCTTGAAGGACCTATCTGAGAGATATCAAATCACTGGTACAGAATAGAAAATTCAGAATATAGAATATATGCTGTGTATTTTTATTTCTAACCCATCAAGTTCAAGTTGAGCTTTATTGTCATTACGCTACATGTGTGGACATACATGCCTCACAGAACTAAAATTTTTAACCTATCAAGGCACATATTTATGGTTAGTCGCATTTTATTATATGCATTAAGCTGTAGTGCCATTTTTGTATTGTGACCAACTCTTTGTGACCATCAATATCACACACGTCTAATCATTTGCAAACAGTTAAGACTTTATGCCACGTCAGTAGAAGCAGATGAAATGCCACCAGGTTAGAAAACATCTTAAAATCCCATGATTTACAATAAAACAGACAGTATTGTTTGACTCAAATGTTATTCATAAGACTTGCAATTATGCATGTAAACACATCTCATGCAAGTCGTTACTGGGTCATCGTCGTTGTGTACTTTGGTACCTCACCAACAAGGCAGATGTTATCGTTGGCATTCTGCAATAACATTTATTTTATCTAATTGTTTTCTGTGTTGAGTTGTGGTGAGCACAGCTTTTCTCAATCAGAGAAACACCCATCTCAAGCAGTGGCAGTCTGATCTTTGTTCTCTGCACCCTTATGACTGTAATTCCATTAACCTGAGCATTTCATCCTGTCAGTCATCTCTGATTACTCACGCATGTTTGCCAAACCGTCATTAATGTGTTTGACATTCAAGCTAAACTTCAGCTCGGTTTCAAAACTGAGTGAGCTGCTTCACCGTCTTCATGGACACCTGAAATAGTGAGTGATTCTGATCATCTGTTAAGCGTAAACAAATACACAGCAGGCAAACATTTCTAATCATGTTGCATCTATGATGTATTACAATGCTGCCTTAATAAGCATAACTGATTTTTGTTTGTTTGGATTTTTATGCCATTCCATCTTGTTTGGCCTTTTTTATGGTTTCAAAAACTATATTTGAGTTATTACAATTACAATTAAATAAAAAATTAAAACTTTCAAAAATTTTCCAATAATAATAATAATAATACCAAACTGATTATACACATGTGCATAAATTATTTTAATATATTATTGATATACCACTAAAGTTTTTTATTAATACTTATTAATTATATTTTACTTATAGAGTGTTTTTTTTATATTTATTTAAAACTTGTGATTTTTTTTACATTATATACATATATATATATATATATGTGTGTGTGTGTGTGTGTGTATATATATATGTGTGTGTGTGTATATGTATGTGTGTGTGTGTGTATATATATATATATATATATATATATATATATATTTCAGTTAACAAAATGAAAAAAAGTATTTCTGGTTTATTTATTTTAATGTTTTTAAGAACAAGTCTTATTTATGGACTTAGTTTTATTTAACTAAAACAACCCTAACATGATGAAACTCTCAAAGCCCTTTTTTCTTCATCCTAATCTAGTAGACTAGCTGTTTGCACCTCCAAGTGTCAAAATCACAGTCAATACAAGCAAAAAAAAGTGAGTGTTAATGCTGTGCAGTGAGAGACAGACTGCAGAGTGAGAAAATAGATCAATAAAGCTCCTAAAGCAGGAGCACTGGGCTTACGGCCAATTATGACAAAATTACTTAAATATAACCGCACTCACAAATCTAAATCCAGGAGCAGGAGATCGGACTTCACTACGGAACGACGGGATCACAATGTCACAGCTGAAGAACACCGGATACTCGTCGAACCTCACGAGCCGAGGCTGCTTGCCGTCCTGCAAACATGAATGCATTTCAATAGACAAATATGGTGTCTGTTTCGGACAGCTTAAGCATATAATAGTTTCCAAGCATATTCTGAAGCCTTCAACTGTTTGTAACGGATCAAACGTTTGTGACTATGAACTACTTTGATCGGCATCCTAAAACAAAACAGAGGTATTGTTCATTAAAAATGAAAAGTGTTCAGAAAGCGCACGAGGACAAGCTGACGGGAAGAGTATAGAAACATGCCGTTTCTGAGCCGGCATTATCTCAACAGAAGGATAAAAGCGAACACACTTTATGGGCCCGTCCAAGTTCTGAATATTGAACTCAATACCCATTCAGAGAAAACATGCCTCGTCCTGCCTTTCAGGATTTGAGCGCTGAATTGAAGGGTTTGGCCCTCCGTGCATTATATGACAGATTTCTTTAGGAAATCATAACGACAACCAGTGCTTTGGCCTTCACAATACACTAAATGAACACTCTTTCAATACACAAAACAAGAGGAAAACATGGGGAAATTTATTGACATTTTCCACAAAGTTGAATCACCTTTTAGTTATTTTGATACCCATTTACAATTAGACTAAACTTATTATTTGTATGTTTAATAAATACAGGCATTTAGTCATACAGCGGGACTTTATTGTATAATAAATAATAATATTAGTGTTATTCAAAATCCTGCAGTGACTAAATATTTCAGTTTCTTAAAAGTACAAATAGTAATGTGTGTGTGTACATCTATATATATATATATATATGCATGTATATGGAGAGTTTTATAAACATGAAGTGATTGTTAATTTTATCATAAATCATGTTTTTATTGTGTAAGTTTTCTTTTTCATAATTATTATTTAATCTGCAGATTGATTGATATTAATTGGAATGCAGGATAAAAACAAACAAAAAATTAACAAACAAACATGATTTGTGAACACAATATATATATGCATGCGCACACACACTTGCAGTATAACTAATATTTGTATGTTTTAAAAAAAATGCAGTCTAAATGAATACAAGTGCATAGGAACTGCATTAATAAATTATATACAGTATGTGCAATTACATAATTATTAGTTAAATTATATGTAATATTTGTATTGAATATAATAAGTTAAAATAAAATGATTTTAAAAACTGTATCCATTTTTCTTTGAATGTAGCTAATGTTCATCCATCAGTTTTTCTGAGAGGGTTACTTCAAACGTCTTCATGTTTTTCACTTTGAAAAGACTTCTAACCCCTGTATCTGTGTGTGGATGTGCTTTCAGACTCATGGCAGGATGTTTAGAGAGCTTCGCTTTACAATGCCACGCAGCTTTAATTCAATTCAGGTTTTCCAATTCAATTTGTTTGTATAGAGCTCTTCACAATGTAAATTGTTCCAAGCAGCTTCACAATGAATAGAGGCTTACAAAGTCCCTCGGGGAAGCCAAAGATGACAGTAGCAAGACAAACTCTCTAAGATGAGACGATGAGTAGATGAGAAGGAATCTTGGGAGGGAAGCTGGGGAAACCCTCCTCCTCCTCCTCAACTATTTTATACAAAGCATACATACAAACACACACACATCTGCAGTCAGTGATTCATTTATTTGCACTGCTTTTTTGGCAATTGTTCAGTTCCTTGTTGTAAAGCATGACTGATGCATACATAAATCCCTTGAAGGAAATCTACCCTCGGGTCATCCGAGATGTGGATGAGTGTGTTTCTTCATCAGGTTTGGAGAAATGTAGCACTGCATCAGTGTCTCATCAATGGATGCTCTGCAGTGAATGGGTGCCGTCAGAATGAGAGTCTGATAAAAACATCACAATAATCCACAGCACTCCAGTCCATCAGTGAACATCTGGAGAAGACAAAACCTGAAACACATCCAGCATTAAGATGATTTTAACTCAAACACATAGAGACTATAATCCATAATAACACTTCCTCCAGTGAAAAAGTGTTCTGGTCTGAATCAGGAGAGAAATCTGCACAGATCAAGCAGCGTTTAAACAGATCTAAACTAATCTGTGAGTTACAACAGCGGATGCACTTTTTCACTGGAGGAAGTGTTATTCTGGATTATTGTGATGTTTTTATCAGACTCTCATTCTGACGGCACCCATTCACTGCAGAGCATCCATTGATGAGACACTGATGCAATGCTACATTTCTCCAAACCTGATGAAGAAGAAAACTCATCTACATCTCGGATGACCCGAGGGTGTTTAAATGTGCTGCTAATTTTCATTCTTGGGTGCACTAAGATCACATTCAGAGGAGGGATTGTTTTGTTGCATTCCTCATTAAGTGGGTTCTGCATGCAGAAAAAAATGAATAAATGCAAATGAATGAGTTTGAACGCTCATGTATGTTTACACATTAACTGCCGCTGATCCTTTGATTTTGTAAGGATGGTTTTAATAAAGTCTGCATGACACAGTTTAATCCTGTGGAACAACACACAAACACAACACCAAAACACCACAAACCTCTCTTACCAAACAATGTGGCCGAGCCAGATTACTACCATGGTATTTATTGCAAACATTGAAAGAAACTTCAGAGAAAATTACAATGGAAACTGAAAAAAACCAAAGGATGTTTACAATGGGTCTTCATGAGGTTTAGCTCTAAATAGTTAGCATTTCTGCATAATTTTATTAGTGTTTATTTTTGGTCACGACATTGTCAACAAGATCAGATGCTTTAGAAAATTAGTGCATCATTTTCTGTAACATGCACAAAGGTAGCCGCATAAATCAAGAGCTTGCTTTGTGCATTCAAATTACTTCAAAAGTTGCTCTCAAACTCTCACCGACGGATATCTGCTGTGCGAGCATGAGAAAATGAGGGCGGGGCCCGGGCGTGACGTCAGCGCGCTCGAACCCCTGAGAGTATTTATACGCGCTCAGCGCTGAGTGTGAGCGTCAGACGCGTTCAGAGACGCGCGAGTGGATCATGACCGCTGTCTGCTGCTGACAGATATCAGTCACATACAGTCGCGCTGCACTTTCAGCTGATCCGAGCGGATATATCAAACATTCACCTGGATTTCATCACCTGTGCGTCGCTTCTCGGAGGCAGAATGCGGCGCGCTTTAATAGACACGGGAAACTATTACAGTTAGTTCGGATCCGGATCTGCGTCTTCGGGATCCCGATGTCTTCGTATGAGCCGCTGCTGCTGGTTTTCTCTCTCGTTACAGACGCGGCAGCATCACGGTTCCGCGCGTCGCGTCGCGCACGGCGCGTCATTTGGACACTCCGGACCTTCTGCGCACGCTTCATTGGGATCTAGCGGATAACGTTGTGAATGGACCTGGAATTGTGATCGTTTTGAGGATAACGCACGGATTTTATCCTCTGGATCTTTGGATGTTTCCTGATTTACTGAGAATTTGGCTTTTCTGAAGCTCCGGTCTGTATGGACCACATTTAAGGTGAATTTGTCTATGCAAAATAGTTTTTCCTTATTAATTTTTTTACAGCAATTTTACCGCGTGCACTAAAACACAAATGTTATTGACGTTTCTAATCCTTTCAGCAGTACACATTCTTCTGAAATTAAACAGTTGCACAGATTCTGATGCACCACAACATATGGTCTCCTAAAAAACAAACATCTGATGGACATAAGAAGGATCTCATATGTTAATAGTCTGTATAACCCAATTTAAATCCTTTATTTTCAAGAGTGCACTGTTTTCCGAACATAAAACTGTATAATACATTAGGAGTCCAGCTGAAATTACTGTATGCTTTTACATAACTTTGTAACTTCAATAAAACACTGAAAATGCACAGTAAATAATATTGAGATCACTATGAGCAATTTTGATGCAAATTTAATCGATTTGTCTTAATAGCTCAAAATATCTAAAACTCCAGGATTTATGCAGCTCTGATGGTTTTTATAAAGCAGAATGATGCAGTAAATATCATAAACAAATGATCTTCTGACTATATGATGTAAAATGTCAAAAGGTATTAATTACACGTAGAAACCACAGGTTTTAATGATCAAAAAAATTGGAGCTATTCAGACTAAAGCCTCATTTACTGCAAAAAAGGGTCATTGTGAACTTCATTACGTTCATGAAACGTGTAGATTTTATTTGCCTTTTCATCAACAGAAGTTTTTGGTATCCGGAATGGGGAAAAACTCTGGCAGAAAACACACATTTTTCTGCTCTGTAATACTGACAGAAATCTGTTCAGCATTAACTGGCCTACAGAACACATTTCACGCAGGGCCCACATCAGAATATTTACTTCTGCACCTCTCACTTCGCTCTAAACCGTTTCCCTCTGGGTAGACTTTCAGTAGCGCAGACTACAAAACACAGCATTCGTCAAATTAACGCATGAAAAGCCTTTCCTTTTTCCATTCAAAGCCACGTTTTGTCACTAATGCATGCTGTTGTGCAGAAACTCATGCTTTTATCTTTGCACCATTGCAGCTTCCCTCAAAGGAACTGAGTCTAAAATGAAGTTATGGGACATACTAGCCACGTGTTTGTTGCTCCTGAGCTCCGTTTCCGCACGTCCCGTCTTCCACAAGCTGCAGCCATCCAAAAGAGCTGTCATCCGCAGTGAGACGCCCGCTCTGGACCCCATCATCAACTCCCAACCTGAAACCGTGCACCTAAAACAAGCCTCCATGGAGGAACAATGTAAGTCACAGAGCATGCAACTCTCAATTTCTTCAATGCACAATGCAAAGGAGATGTCCATGTAGTGTTAATTTATTTTAGTTCAAATGCAATGGGGAACTGTTTTCAATTACTTGCATAGCTGCATGTTGAGCAACTCAAATACAGATGCACATCTGTGACAATATACTGGTCAAGAGTACAGTACAGAAACATTTCTTTCGGAAGCACTGCATGACCACGTTTTAAGTAACTAACCCTACTTGAGTTGAACCCTGCATGGATTGTTTACATGCAACGCTGATCTAATCTAACGCTTTCCTAAGTAAGGTGGTGATGTGAAGACCAACAGATATTGACGTAATGGGAAAGGCATGAACTATACATTCGTTGTGCATTTCAGCAGCTGTTCCAGATGTTTAATAGTGGCCTCATCTTTTACACAGTAGCCTTCTTGCATCATGGGAACTTTCTAAATTAGAGTATTAACGAGTCAAACTTGGCATGTGGAACGGTTTGCACTGGACTGACCGCAAATATGCATGAATTTATTTAGAGGTCGGACGCTTCACCAGACCCTTGCATAATGTAAGGCGTGCTGAAACTATAGTGAACAACAGACAATGTGAGCTGCAAAAAAACAAACACATGTTGAATCACTCAGTGACTTGTGTCTTGGGGATTCAGTGTCTCTAGTCCTCTGAAACGCTCCAAAATGTGTTCTTGTAATGTCAGTTTGGCCGTCCAGAGAGCAGCCACTAAAAGCAGTGAAGACTGCAGACTTTCAGTCAGACGTTCAACCTGAAGCAAATGAAAAGGAGGTTTTGAGTGCATGATTGAGATGCATCTTTCTCAATGTTGCTCTGATTAAAAACACGAGTGAAAATTATGGTTTGACATATTGGACAGTCTGTACACATTTAACATATCACTGATGTGCATCCAATAAATTGAGACGTCTCTCTGAACAATATGGAAGTTTATTTCTGCCTTGGGATAAAAATATAAAAATCCTCAGAACTGTGAGATACAAACTTGCAATGATTATGAGTTTTTGTTTCTACTTCAGATTAAATTACAAAAAAAAGAAGCCAATTGTGACTTTTTAATCTCATAATTCCTACTTTTTCCTCACAGTTGCAAGTTGTCATAAATCTGACTTTTGTTTTTGAATTGCTAGTTTATTTCAATTACAAGGTACCGTTCTCATAATTCTGAGTTTATATCTTGCAATTCTGAGATGTGAGACATATCACAATTGTGAGATATAAAGTCAGAATGGCAAGAAAGCCACAAGATATATGGCGAGATATATTAGTACCCAAGTTTCAAGATATAAAGTCAGAATTGTAAGATATAAAGCCTGAGTTGCGAGATATAAAGCCAGAACTGCATGCGTCAGAGTTGCGAGATATAAAGCTAGAATTGTGAGATAAGTCAGAATTGCGAGAAGTCAGAATTGCGAGATATAAAGTCAGAATTGCAAGAAGTCAGAATTGCGAGATATAAAGTCAGAATTGTGAGATAAGTCAGAATTGCGAGAAGTAAGAATTGTGAGATATAATGTCAGAATTGCGAGAAGTCAGAATTGCGAGATATAAATTCAGAATTAAGAGATAAAAAGTCAGAATTAAGAGAAGTTAAAATTGCGAAATAAAAGTCAGATTTGTGAGATATAAAGAATTTACGAGATAAATCAGAATTGCGACATTTGTCAGAATTGTGAGATAAAGTCAGAATGGCAAGAAAGTCACAATTGCGAGATATATTAGTCAGAATTGCGAAACATCTGAATTGTGAGACAAAGTCAGAATTGTGAGATAAGTCAGAGTTGTGAGATATAAAGCTAGAATTGTAAGATATAAAGTCAGAGTTGCGAGATATAAAGTCAGAATTGTGAGATAAGTCAGAGTTGTGAGATATAAAGCTAGAATTGCGAGATATAAATTCAGAATTGTAAGATATAAAGCCAGAGTTGCGAGATATAAAGCTAGAGTTGTAAGATATAAAGTCAGAATTGTGAGATAAGTCAGAGTTGTGAGATATAAAGCTAGAATTGCGAGATATAAATTCAGAATTTTAAGATATAAAGCCAGAGTTGCGAGATATAAAGCCAGAGATGCGAGATATAAAGCTATAACTGCAAGATATAAAGTCAGACCTAAGAGATAAATCAGAATTAAGAGATAAAAAGTCAGAATTAAGAGATCAGTTAAAATTGTGAAATAAAAGTCAGATTTGTGAGATATAAAGAATTTACGAGATAAATCAGAATTGCGACATTAGTCAGAATTACGAGATATAAAGCCAGAATTGCGAGTGAAGTCAGAATTGCAAGATATAAAGCCAAAATGGTAAGACATATCTCCACTGTGTGAATATCAGAATTGCGAGATATGAAGCCAGAATTGGAGATAAAAATTCAGACTATTATCTGTATAAAAACAAACTCGCAGAGAACTAAGATGAGCACATGGCGTGTAGGGGTCTAAATGGCTTAATGTGAATGTGCCTGTTAATTCATTGCTCAACCATCCTGAGATGCACAAAATTGCTATCCATGTAGACAGCACAGAGATTTGAGACGCAGCCAGCATTTGTCAGAGTCATCTGATACCACCGTAGATCATGTAACCAACCGGGTTACACAAATGACTCCAGTGTAAAGGTTACTCGATTCTGGCACCATTCATCACGCCTCCAGCTCAGAAACGGTTGGAGCTCATACAAACATCTCAAGCAAGACCTAATTCCCTAAACATCTGAATCATCTTAGTCCCACAGGGAATACTTCACTCTACCTGCCATATGGTGCATCTGTAACACGAAACAGGTGTTCATGCATGTTAGATGTGCTGATATTTGCATGAAATAGCAGCCATGAAAATCACTGAAACTGGTTTTGAGAGATTATTTCCTCTAGTTAAGGTGTGGTTTTCGATTGGCATTAAAAGCACCCTGTCCTAATTTGACAAGTAAACAGCGATTCAATACATGTTCTCTGTCATAAGACTGCATTTCTCAAAGCTGCTTGTTTTTGAGTAAAGTAAAGGCGATAAAGAGGGTTGTGTGTCACTGCGTCCCAATGGAGGACCAAATGACTCAAAATTAAATCATTAAATAAATATGGAAATATATAAATAAATAATAAATACATAAATATTTATTCATTCATTCATTCAAACTCATACTAACAATGGAATCATAATCATTAATTAATGAATTAATAAATAAATATATGCATGAATAAATAATTATTTATTTACATGAGAACCGTAAATCTGAAAATGAAATAAAAAATACTTAATCATTGATTTATTTATTCACACTCATAAACTAAAAGTTGAATCCATACTTGTCATTTATGTATTTATTTATTTATGAATTTAATGTAACTACTGTAATTCTATATTATTATGGGATTTCCTTCAATACTTTCAGAATCTTTACTTTTTAAAATGATTTAGTTTCTATATTTTTTTATATGTATTTTTATATGAACATTTTAATGACAGTACATTTATTGAACAAAAAATAAGTCTTTTATTTATCAAAATAAGCAGAAAATATTATAAACCTTGCTAAAGTGATAGTTTTGAACCAATACTAACTTGGACATAATAAAAAATTAAAATATATATAATTTTAGCTGAATTTTGTGAGTTTGGGAAAAAAGGCCCACCTTGCCACCTCATACATTTATAAAAATTTATAAAAATGACCGACCTAACTTGGAAACTGGAGTATAAAAATTATCTCAGAGTAGTAAACATGACTTCAGAGGCCGTTCATGTCATTTATGGATGCTCTGCAGTGAATGGGTGCCGTCAGAATGAGAGTCTGATAAAAACATCCCAATAATCCACAGCACTCCAGTCCATCAGTGAACATCTGGAGAAGACAAAACCTGAAACACATCCAGCATTAAGATGATTTTAACTCAAACACATAGAGTCTATAATCCAGAATAACACTTCCTCCAGTGAAGAAGTGTTCTGGTCTGAATCAGGAGAGAAATCTGCACAGATCAAGCAGCGGTTAAACAGATCTAAAATAATCTGTGAGAGACAACTGCAGATGCACTTTTTCACTGGAGGAAGTGTTATTCTGGATTATAGACTCTATGTGTTTGAGTTAAAATCATCTTAATGCTGGATGTGTTTCATCCTCATTCTGACGGCACCCATTCACTGCAGAGCATCCATTGATGAGATGGAGCAGCTTTTATCATCTTTACCTCTTATAAGTGGGAATAAATGAAATATTTCCAAAAGTACTGTTCATTTCTTTCAATAAAGATTAGCAGCATGTACTGTATACAGTATACCTTGATTGTTGCAAGGCTTTTCCGAGAACTGTGACACGGTCCGACTGTAATGAAATCATGATGCATTACACGCAGATCAAACGTGTGCTTGTTTTTTGTTTAAGATGAGTGCGGCGTGCATGTTTCGAGTTTGTGGTTGAGCAGATGTATTTCTGCTGTAGCTCAGTGTCATGATCTATAAGAAGAGAAGAGTCTGAACAGTGACGGGCGAGATCCCCGTGAGTCATGAGCCGTTATTTGGGATGGGACGATCGATCGTGGCCAATAAACAATGTCGTATTATACAGAGAAGTCCAAACGTCTGAGAGCAAAGCTGAGGGTCTGGAAATAAACAGAAAATTTGTAAAACATTAAAATATTTCACATTCTAGGTCACTAATCAAATTAGCATATTCATACTTGCGTATATTGACATCATGGTTATCATTAATACAGTATTTATGAATATTTAGAATTTTGTAATTTTCCATTTTCTTTTCAAAGTTCGTAATTTTGTTGTGTTTTTTTTGTTTATGTTGTTTTTAAAGTATATCGGTTACGTTTTTCTTTTTTTTCAGTTTTAGTAATTTTGTTGTCCTTTTAGTTTATTAATATGTCTATTAATTTAGTTTTTGTAGGCTTTATTTATTATAATTTTTTTAAATGTGTCTATTTATTTTTTATTATTATGTATTTTGGTTTTAGTAATTTCGTTGCATGTCATTTTTATTATTGCTTAAAATTTATATAGCTTTTATTAATTTATTTCAAGTTTAGTAATTTTGTGTTTTTGTAATTTATACTATTTGTTTTTTATTATTTTTTCTTTTTAGCTTAAGTATTTTATGTCGTGTTCTTGCCATTTCAATTTTATGTCTATTTGGTTTTTGGTGTTTTTATATTTCCGTTTTAGTAATTTTACTAATCTTGTGTTTTTTGTAGGTTGTAATAATTTAGTTTATATTAGTTTTTAAATGTCTGTACATTTTTAACACTTGCTATTAGTTTTTATTTCAGGTTTAGTAATTTTAGCACTTCAACTTTAATAAAATTATAAATGTTGCCTTTCAACAAAAAACTGAAATATTTACTAAAAGTTATTTTTTTCGTTATTTCAATTAACAAAAATGTTTTGACTAGTTTTATTTGACGATAATATCACTAATCCATGCAATGCATCTACAATGTAAACCCAGTTCTTGAATTAAAGTTAAATTCTATTTAGTCATTTAGCAGATGCTTTTATCCAAAAACAAAACAAATAAATGCACACTCTGCAAATACAAAACAAAACGGTCACATTGCATTAAACATTTTTGTCTTCATGAATTTACGACTCACTTTTTTGATGCATTCACTTTTTAATGCATCTTGATTCAAGAATGCTTTGATATTTATACTAGAAAACAAGCCTAAAACACTAAGTAAGAGAATGATTTTTTGTAGAGTAAACTTCACAGCTGATGTGTTTTGTTCTGTGTCTTAAAGATGACGTGAACGGCTTTTACCCGGAGCAGTTCGAGAACGTAATGGACTTCATCGAAGCCACGATCGGCCGACTGCGCAGATCCTCCGACGCAGATTCGCAAACCAAGCGGGACAGAGGCCGACAGAAAGGAGCAACAAACACCGAGAGGAGCAGCCGGAAGAGGAGTCGTGGACGAGGCCGTAAGGAAGGCCGAGACGACAGGGTCAAAGGTCAAGGGCGTGGGTGTCTGCTGAAAGAGATCCACCTCAACGTCACTGACCTGGGCTTGGGTTACAGGACCAAAGAGGAGCTGATCTTCCGCTACTGCAGCGGCCCGTGTTTCGACGCCGAGACCAACTACGACAAGATCCTCAACAACCTCACCCACAACAAGAAGCTGGACAAGGAGACGCCGTCTCGGACTTGCTGTCGGCCCGTCGCGTTCGACGACGACGTCTCGTTTTTAGACGACAGCTTGGAATACCACACTCTGAAGAAGCATTCGGCTAAAAAGTGCGCTTGTGTTTGACGGACGAAACCAGCGCAGTGCAACAAATTATTTTCTTACTTAGTACTTCTGTGTTGTTTTCTAGTATAAATGTCTTAACGTTCCTGGATCAAGATTTATTTACTTGACAAGTGAATTTATTTAAGATGTGTGACCCTGCAGTAGAAAATCAGATTTAAGTCTCTGGGGTATATTTGTAGAAATAGACAACAATTCATTGAATGAGTTAAAATTATAATTTTCTCTTTTACGCCTAAAATCATGAGGATATTAAGTAAAGATCATGTTCCATGAAGATATTTAGTAAAGTTCCTACCGTAAATATATAAAAACGTAATGTTTGATTAGTAATATGCATTGCTAAGAATTAATTTGAACAACTTTAAGCATGATTTTCTCAATATTTAGATTTTTTTGCATCATCAGATTCCAGATTTTAAGCCAAATATTGTCCCTTACATCAAAGGAAAGATTATTTATTCAGCTTTGAGATAAATTAACCATTATGACTGGTTTTGTGCTTCAGGGTCACAAAACAAGACATAATATCTTAAATAAGTTTACTTGTACAGCAAATGCATCTCGATTCAATAACGTTACGATATTTATACTAGAAAACAAGAGTAAAACACTAAATAAGAGCGTGATTTTTGCAGTGTGTGAAACGCTTCAGACTGGGTCGCAGGACTCTTGGAAGGAGATCTCAGATATATCCAGTATTCACTTTGTTACCAAACCACACGGTTCATCCAGAAACAACAAGACTCGTCTGCAGTGGATTATCACGTTTACACCGAGAACCACAACCACAGACTCCAGGTCTTTAATATCCAGAAAGCTATCTATATATATATAGTATATATGAAAATGTATTTATTGAGATTTAATTAAGTTATTGTTATTTATTGCAATCCATTGTATTAGAGTGTTTGTTTCTCTTATTTATTTAAGGAGGGGGTTTTTTGTTCTCTATCTTGGATGGTGCCAAATCTGAGCATGAGTTTTTCAAGAAACCGTTCACGATTCGTCATTTATTCAAGCTAATGTCGTTTCAAAGGTCATGTGACTCACAAAAAGAGGTTAAGGTGCGATGGATAGAAAGATAGATATATTGCCCACCAAATTTAGCCAAAATTTCACTATTATGCTCAGATCTTTAAAAAAAAAAAAAAAATTCAGATATTATGTATGCAAAAAATTTAAAATTAATAATGAATATATATTTTTATTTTTAGTATTAATAATTACTTCTCATGGTCTCATGGTCAAACATGGGGACTGCTATTCTTTTTTTTTTCTAGTAAAATTTATGAAAAAATAAAAGTATAATATTTATTTAAAAATATATAAACAAATTAGAACAAATAATTATATAAAATATATTAATATTTTTCTAACATTTTATATTTTATATATTTTAGTTGTGTATATATTTATATATGAAATGTTTTAGATCTGAGCATTTTATTATTTTATATTTTTATATATTATATATTAATTATTCCAAAACAAGTCACACAGAAAACACTTTTAAAATCAAGCAGATTATTATTGGTCTGTGTGTCAAAAATTAGACAACCAGCTTGAACCCATTGCAAAACCTGCACGGGGAAATTTTTCACCCCTTCCCGTAAATCCCAATTAAAACCGATGTATTTTCCCATAAAACAATCTAAACAGTAAATGAGACCGAAACCTTTGGGCAGATGTTAAGAGATTCTAGTAGTTTCCATTCAGTGAAGTTAGTCATTTTTCACAATTAAAATAGTGAATATAACTTGTGCACGATATTCAAACTCTTCTGAAGTCGTATGATTGATATGCATGAGGAACCAACCCAAATTTAAGACTTATTCAATGCAAAGTTAATCTCTTAAAGCTTAGTGTCAAACACATTGAATAAGAAAAGGTATATTTAGACCCTTGTGCCGTTTGAAATCTCTGAATCCAAACCTCACTGTTTTTTTGCATTGCAACGTGTTCAAGTTTAAAAAATGCATGAGATTTGAGAGCTACATGAACGGCAACTAAACAGTGTGCTTGTTCCTCAAAACAAAGCATCGCACCACTTCAGAAAACTTGGAAAATAATGCAAAAGCCTTGTTATGATGCTATGAGAATGTCATTTTGCATTCAATCTCATTTTGGTTTGACAGAACAAGGTCAAATGGTTTTGGAACGACATGAGCTTGAGTAAATCGGAGAGAATCTTGAGATGACGAAAAGAAAAGCGGATAATTACGTCCCGTCTGTGACGTCCGGCCCCGTGCAGTCAGTGATGGAAAAGACGCGTCTTTGGTCTCCAGCTCCACCAGACACTGCCGTCGTTTCCAACAACAAGAGAGCAGATAATAAGTGGGCAGAAGACCAAGTATTATTCTAGAAAATAAAAAGCCGATGTTGTTTGGCAAAAAGCGAAAGTCTTGATTTTTTCCATCATTAAAACAGGCAGACAAACTGCTCAAGCCGGACCTCAGATGGCTCGTCTCCAATTATATCTTTAAAATACGGTCTGGCCTGACGTGTTTACATCTCTCTGTAATGAAATCAGTGCCAGAGACCGCCTGCGCCGAGCCGAGCTCCACAAATGGACTGTTTGATCGGAGCAAATAATGTTACATGTGACCTCTTTGATCCTCTTTGGTCAGAAGCGACTGCTGAGGTCAAACCGGCCGTTTACACATTAATCTGTACCAGGACCCCTGTTGTTTAAGACCATTTGTCAAATCAGCTTTGTCTGCTCTAACCGACTTGAAATAAACTTCTCAAACAGGATCAGTTTTCTCAATTGTAGAGCAATCTGGGTCTTCGACTGTAAACAGGACCTTTCTGTGCATTGCATCGAGCCCAAAGTATACTTTGTTTTTATACGCATCTTTGCGGTAGCTCTGTCCACCTTAACACAGACATTTTTATGTGAATGTGTGAGAAATCACGAGAAGAATAACTGTGCATTTAACGGTAAAAAAGTGTTTGCACTACAAACCAGTGTGTTCGTAATTGACGTAAATAATCTAGCCTACAAAAGTTTAATTCAGAACTATTCATTATGGGTTTTTGTGTACTAACCACGCATAATCCATCTTCCCCACATACTATTGTATGGATGAAACGCATAATATTTACAAATTCTCTTACAGGAAAAATAAGGTGGATATTTATCACCGTTAAAGAATAATTCGCTGGTGACATTGATTTACTTCTTGTAGTGTTAAATACAGTTATCGCGTGCACATTTGCACAGTCAAAGTGGATACTGATGATAGTGAGGGGAAGGTTTTAAAACAAGCTGTTCATTCATAAACTCGTAAGATCTTATGTTAATGGTGTGGAAATATACACAGGGAAGACAGAAGACAATGAACATCTTATTGCAGCGTCTGCGCTGTTTCTCTCCACAAGTTATAAGCGCTAAAAATGTTTCTATACGCTTTTCAACTAAAGATCGTCTCTCTCATGCAAGCGCTTCTCAATGCGGCCGTCTGTTGTTGTTGTTCAGGTTCTTTAATTTCGCTTTCTACTGTGAAACAACAACTAGAGACAGTTTTGACACGGTTTAAAACAAAATTAATGTGAATGCGCGAACTGAGCACAGCGTGTAGTTTTTTTTTTTTTAAGAAATATGCGCATAAAAGAACGGTGCGCATAAAAACCGAACTATACTTTGGGCTTTACTGTTGCATTATGATCCCTGAACAAATCCCCCATTTCAGAAGTATTTAGGCCAAACCTCTGTAAAGCACGAGGTGCCTCTTTTATCAGGATATATTTCATCAGCCGTTCCGCCGTAATCATGATAAACGTGCTCTGGAGTCGCAGATGTGAGAGAAAACACTCCTCTGCTCTGATGCATCACACTTCTGCGCGTGTAACTCACGCTCGTGGATTCCTCGAAAGAGAACATTCAAGATAAGAGTTCAAATGTCTGCTGAAACTCATTTTCCGTCCTGCAGTGTTCGTCGGTCCTGTGAGACGTTTTGTCTTGTTTTGTGTTACTGAACCAAAGCTCTCTACAGACTTTATTTTTGTACAATATTCATTTTATAACTTTTTACAAAATAAATCTTGTTTCTATCATGCTTTTGTGTGCGTTCATGATTGCATACATCAATGCACAAGGTTTAAAATAAAAGAACAGTTAATCTTATACATTAACCGTTCATCCAAAGGTTTTCTTTTAACCATTGGTATTTCATTTTATATAAATTGCACTCAAATAAGATGCTTAACCCTCTGAGGGTTATTTATATATATATATATATATATATATATATATATATATATATATTTTTTTTTTTTTTTTTTTTTCTCAGATTACTGTGAAATTAAAATGAAACACTTAATTTGTATAATATTTAATATATATATATATATATATATATATATATATATATATATTCGAGTTGTGCTTTAATGTAGTTATGCTCAGACCTACATTTCTTTTATATATGTGGCAAAATAAATACTAGTAAAAAAATGTTATTATAAATTAAGTAAATTTATAAATTTATATTATGATGATTAGAATTGTATGTAAAATCCTTTTTCTAGTTAAGCTCAAATCTAAAACATTTCACTCTCTCTCTCTCTCTCTCTCTCTCTCTCACACACACACACACACACTAATACACACTGTTAATGGCTAGATTTACAACAACAACAACAAAAACGATGACATTTACAGTAGGAAGTCCATCCTAGTGAAGGGCTTTCAGATGACCAGTTGTCTGTCAGCTGAAGCTCAGGCGTGCTGAGAGACATTTCAGGGTTCGGAGAGTCGGGATCCGTCCCGCTCGGCTCTAATGCATTCCTGAACAGCGGCCCAGGATTCTATGGTAAACAAACGCTGGCTGTAAAAGACGAGCAGTAAATCTACTGTAGGCACTCTGTGGAAATGTTTCCATAGGGCTGCAGAGGTTTGGGAAGAAGTGTAGTGACTCTCTGTGTCCGTGTCACCGATCAAACCAGAAGAAAACTGATCCAACGTTCAGACAGATTGAGATCCAGAACGGATCTGCACGTATGAGGACGGATCTGCAGGAAAATCACGCAAATTCTCCAGCTGCTCATGCAGAGAAAGACCTGCAGAACACCTGCCAAAAACATGCAGATTTATAAACCGACTGACTGAAGGACGGACGGATGGACAGAACAATAGATAGACAGATGGATGGTTGGATGAAATGACAGAACAATGGACGGATGAAAGAATAATATATGGATGTATGAATGAACTGATAGGCAGAACGATGGACGGATAAATGGAATGATATAAAAAACAATAAATGGATGGAATAATAGATTAAACAATAGAATAGAAGAATACAAAAAGATTAGAGAATCTAGTGTTAGTTTTTTTTTTTTAAGAAAACAAGCAGTGCAAATCTAAAAGGGAGTTATTTATTTATTTTTTAAAGAATAGAATTAAAATAGAGTTCTAGAGGTGGAGGGTCAAATAAAGCAGTAATCCCCATCAAGCCGTGGTTTACAGCGAGTGTATAACAGCTAGGGATCATTGTTAGGCACGACGCGAAGCAGAGTTATCGGTTATAAAATTCACTGTAAACCACAGCTTCACGGGGATTATTGCCTTTATAAAATGGTTATTCCATATACATAGTAAGGTTTCGAACAATAACACCGAGCAAATAAAGTGTAACGATATGAATAAAAACAGTATTCTTCCACCAAACGATATAATTCCCCGGAAACAGTTGTGGTTGCTACAAAGTGGTTGCCGAGCAACACACAGAAGTAAACAAAGGTGTATGTTTGTAGATTATTTTACAACAGCTTCCAACATGTCTCAGCCAATCAGAGTCAAGGACCGGAACTCTCCGTTTTATAATAAAGATGGAATAGAAGTGTTTAAAGCCATTTCTTGACGATGCAACAGGGAACAGTTAATGTAAAAGTCTGTGACTTTGTTGCAACTACATTTAAATACCGTGATAAAAGCATTAGCTATTAAATTGCAACATGAAAAACTGATAGGGTTATATGCTTAGCCAGGACACCTAAAGCTAAGAGTTAACCCTCCAGAGTCTGTGATTCTGAGAACAACATGACAACAAGCCCTAGATATACGATCCACTGACAGGCGCCGCCTCGAACCAAAGCACTCGGTGACATCACCTGCTCCAGCATTCCCACATTCCCATAACGGACTCTGTTGACACCAGCACTCAGAATAGGCCCCAGGATTAGACCCCGGCGCTGGGGAAGCTGGGATACTTCACTCTTCGCCACGCTTTTCTGATCGCCAGATGATTTGCTTTCGAGGGCTTCGCAGCTGCAGATATCCGGAGGATTATTAATTCCAAGTGCTATCCGATAACACGGCAGAAAACTTGGGAAATCCCTGGACATCCCTGCAGGACAGACTCTGGGCACAGGAGGCTTGAAGCGGAGGGAAACTCAAACGCATTAGTGGCTCTCTGAGAAACGATAGTGTTTCAAGATCTCGTCTCGTGTTTTGAAAAGCAAAAGCGTCCTGTAGGTTAGCCAGAGGGTACATTCCTTTCGGTTGTAATGAGCGGAGTCACATAATCCACATCTACTGCAGCAGCAGCTCGTTCTTCAGCAGTGGCATCATCTTCATCCACCGAGCGTTATTGATGTGCACTTATGTAACTCATCTAAAAGTAGATGTTTACAATCGGAGCATTTCAGTTATGCACCTTCTTTAAAAAGCCTAAGCTGCATCAGCATTAATAATGTGCCCTAGTTATGCACGCTCTGTGCTTTTATTCAGAATTTTGTTGCTTTGTTTTTTAGAGACTAGACTATAATCATCAGAAATTTTGCCATCAAAAAAATAAAAATGAAATGTTAAAAAAACTATAGATAATAAGATCATATATATATATATATATACACAGTGGCGGCTCCAGACAAGGGAATGTTATTAAAAAAAAAATTCGAGGAAATTTTGCTTTGACAAAAGGGCACTTAAGGGGAAAAGGAGCAGGTGCTCAAGTGAACCGGTTCTTTCCAACAGTTCGATCAAATAAAACCAGTTGAAAAAAAAAACACGGTTCCCCGGTTCTTTTGCGCTCGATGTAATGTCATTCGCAATGACTGCCCTTCATTCAAGCCTTCGGTTTACCCGCGCTTATAACACTAGCACAGAATCAGTTCAGAATCAATCATCAAAAGAATCAGTTCAGACACGCTCTGTGTCGGTCTGCTTCACATTGAATCACACATGCGCAGTATCATCAGCTCCTCGGTTCACGAATCAGACGCGTCTGACAGAAACGGTTCTCGTTCAGTGTACGAATAAATGTCGAAATAATAATTATTTATTATTATTTTGCGTAGTTTTGAAGATAATTTTTTTTATATTTATCTATCCGGGATAAATATAAAAAAAATGATCATACACACACACACACACACGTGTTTAATTCATAGGTAATTATGACAAATTATTTATATAATTTAAATAAGCTATTAATGATAGTAAAACAAGTACTTATATGATATATTAACAGGTAAAAACTATATTTTTTATGCAGTGAAGTATGACATGAATATCTTTTCATGTGACGATACGATAAAAAAAAAGAAAAAATACATTAATTGCTAATGAAAAAAATTTAGAATACCAAATCACACTAAATACTCAATCAACAGAACACAAATGTACTCTCAGACACAGTGAGATACTGGAGAGCTTGAGCATTAATAACAAACAAAGTATCGAAAGATTTTTTTCAAATAAATATTTATAGAGCGCAGTGACTCATGGGGAAGTCGAGGAGTCGCTCGGGAGCAACACACAGGAAATTCAACGGAAAGGAATGTGTTGTGATAGCGTGACGTCCCATGTTTACACGCAAGAGCGTCTGACAACAATACGTGCATCTACTGAGCAAAAGATATTTACTATCCAACTCTATTTACTAAAGTTTGACCCAATGTAATGTCTAATGTTTTTGCTTTTCAACCGATGATACCAAAAAAAGACAGAAAAGAGTGTTTGTACGAGAAACAGGCCACACAACAGGTTTATTTGTAATCTAACAGACAAAAATACAAAAGAAAAGCCAGTCAAAACATGAAATCAGACAATAATGAATCATCTGTATGAGCTGTAAATGACATTCAGCAAAAAAGACCAGAACTACAACAAAAAGACTTCTGCTCAGATTCAGACACAAGGTTTGGGAAGTGTGTGGGAGAATCCGGACAGAAGTTTCATTCCTCTGAACTCCTCAAACTCAGAGTGGAAGAGGAAATCTCCTCAGATCTTGCGTTTCTTCCATTCGGGCTGATCTTCGTCAACCTCTTCTTCCTCCTCCTCGGCGAACAGCGGGTCCGGCTGCGTTCTGTCAGAGAAAAACACATCGTGAGACACCTTCAGATCTCACTCAACACAAAACATGATCTGCGGCCCTCTGACGGAGAGGATGATGGGAGATTAATCCAGTTCCCTACTCTCAGTCAGATCACTGATTAAAATACAACATCTGCTGTGAGTCACAGAGGGACACTGATACTCACACACACACACGGATAAATACACACACAACTAAATACACAAAGACACACGCACAAATAAATACAGACACACACGAATAAATATACACAAACACACACACACACACACAGACACACACACTCTCTCTCTCTCACTTACACAAAAATCACACTTGTTAAAATTACAAGTGACCTGCTTGTGTCAGATCAAGGCTGCATCTCATTTCTAGTCTTACTTGATGTTAGTGCTGCATTCGACACCATAGATCATGACATACTCATAGATCGATTACAAAACTATACAGGTATTCAAGGGCAGGCTCTAAGATGGTTTAGATCCTACCTGTCCGATCGCTACCATTTTGTTTACTTAAATGGGGAGTCATCTCATTTATCATCAGTAAAATATGGAGTGCCACAAGGCTCCGTTCTAGGTCCCCTTCTAATTTCAATATACATGTTGCCCCTTGGTAATATTATTAGATTAGCTTCCACTGTTATGCTGATGATACTCAACTATATCTCAACGAGACCAGATTACTAGTAAAATATTACTTATTGGACCAAAAAAAAAAACAGTACACAGAATCTCGCAGATTACAGTTTGCAGCTAGATAGATGTAATGTTACTTGCTCTTCTTTCAAAAATCTGGGTGTTATATTAGACAGCAACTTTTGAAAATCATATTTCCCATTTTAGAAACACCTCTCTCTGTTTAAATCTAGATTAAAGATGCATCTCTTTCGCCAAGCATTCAAATAATGCATCTCATAATCTTGGACTGCAGTTATATCTGATCAAATTATCAAATTAAATTATAGAAATCAATATTATTCTTTAGCTTGGGTTAAACTAATCAATTTTGATATATCAATTTTAAATATTTAGTTTCCTCCAAAAAAAATCTGTATCCAAATATCTTGTAACCCGATTATCACAGACGATCACAATTATCAATTCAAACATGATCTAAAACACTTTTACATAAATAAAAAAAAAGACAGAATGAACGTAATAAAGCATTATTATTAACAACTAGAAATCGTTAAAAACTTTTTTTATTATTATATTTAATTATTTATAAGCTCTTACAGTTTTTATTAATATTTTTAATTCGTTTTATCCTTATAATTTCAGTATATGATTTTTTCAGGCTTTTTAATATTACTATTAAGGTTTAATTTATTTTTATTATTATTATTTTAACTTTGCAATTCGTAAACTTAAACTTATTTCAGTGACTTGTCAAGGCAACATTTCAAATTTTTGTTTGTTGTATTTTATATCAGCTTTATGTCATTAACAACCAAAATGTTTAACCTAAAACTATATAGAATAAAAAATATATAAAGATAAATATATATATAAAAAAAACAAAAAATTATAAAAAAGACAAGAACAAACAACAAAATTACTTGAATTAAAAAAAAAAGGTTGTGTTTAAATTCAGCCCAGAGATGAATCTGAGACGTGAAATGTCTTCTCTCTGATTGGTCTGAAACATGAAGCTGAAGTACAAAGAAAAAGACTACAGCGCTGACCTCGATTCACACCACAGCATCTCGAGTGTCAAAGTGTGTGTGTGTGTGTGTGTGTGTGTGTGTGGACACCTGAAGAAGGCAATTACAGCAGCACGACACGATCATCACGAGAGTAACAGGATCATTACTGCAGTAATCAGCTCTGCTCAGATCCAGTTACACAAACACACACCTGACAGCATCAGTTTACTGTCTTTATCAAGAACATCTTTAACATTTTTAAAACAATCGGCTCCTCTTCAAATTATGAAAAAAAAAATTATCAAATGGTTTTATAAATTCAATCTTTAAATTTAAAAGTATCGGGTATTTTGTTCACAAATCTTTTTGAGAATGCTTGTTTCTCTATGAACTATAATTAACTAATAACTCATTTAGCAGACGCTCTTATCTAAATGAGGACAATGGAAGCAATAAAAATCAACAAAAAGAGCAGTGATATATATATATAAGTGCTATAACTATATGATATATAATATATAAACCATAATGATATGTAATGATGTTATTTTGTGACGGAGAGCTCTGTGTGTAACTGAAGAACATGATGTGTGTGATCTGTGAGCTCAGGTGTGACACACAGGTGTCAGGTGAGCTTCAGTCTTCACACCTGTCTCACCTGCACATAAAACAATCCCATCAGGCATCAGCCGGGGCTCAGTGGAGAAACCCATTCAGGGCGGCTAATGTTGAAAAACGTCGATTGAAACAAATCAATTCAATACTGAAAATGACCAATAAAAATTGTTTAAATTCTGTTCAAAATGCACTGGTGAACGATTGAAAGATTAAAATATATATTTATTTTGAAGTACATTTTAAATTGTATTGAGTGTGTTACTTTGTAAAGAATAATGGAAATTATGGACATGCTTGTTTTTGTATATGGAATATTATAAAGAAGTGAAAAAATACTTATAAACAACGTTTTGTAAATGAAAAACTTTTAAAATAAATTTAAAAGGTTTAAAAAGTAAAACAAAATCTTTCAAAAAAAAAATTGTTTTTAATAACTAATTCTTATTAAAAAAAATATAAATATAAACCTATTTTAAAATTTTACGAACTTAAGTATGATTAAAATGACGTTTTATTTAAAAACGATGACTTTTTCATATTAAGTGTTTGTGAAATACATTGTCAATATTAAGTTAAAAACACAATCTTATTTTGTTTGTAAAAAATTATGGAAATACTTTAATAAATTACCTAAATAAACCTGAAAAATAAATGCAAGTAACAATTCACGACTAAAACTAGCTTTTAGCTTAAAAAGAAAGTGTTAAAAACAACTGATCTGAAAAGGACATTTAAAAAAAATGAAATATGAACACAAACATGAATAAATGTAAACTAATCAGATATTCTGTCTTAAGTTCCTGTGTTCTGTATGCTGTTTGGTGTCTCTCTTACTTTTTGTATGCCGGGGCGACCCAGTACGGGTTCTCAGCCGCTTCTTTGGCGTGACGCAGGATGGCCTCGCGCGGGTTGCTATCGTCAGTTTTGTCCAGGGCGATGTTTTTGACGATGAAAGAGGACAGTGTCCCGCCGTGAGCCGCCACACGACCACCTCGACCTGCTCGGGACAGAAGAAGAGATCAGAGCAGAATCACACACATTCAGAGGCAGAGCTGGGGAAAGTTACTTTTTAAAGCAATGCGTTACAATGTTGCATTACTACTTTTTATGTAAAGTAATGTGATACGCTACTTTTGAGTTACTCTTTAAATCTGGGAAGGGCTTGTTTGCTTGTTACTTATATGTGACCCTGGAGCACAAAAGCAGTTTTAAGTCTCTGGGGTATATTTGTAGTAATAGACAACAATACATTGTATGGGTCACAATTATAGATTTTTCTTTTACGCCAAAAATCATGAGGATATTAAGTAAAGATCATGTTCCATGAAGATATTTAGTAAAGTTCCTACCGTAAATATATCAAAACTTCATTTTTGATTAGTAATATGCATTGCTAAGAATTCATTTGTACAACTTTAAAAATTATTTTCTCAATATTTAGATTTTTTAGCATCCTCAGATTCCAGATTTACAAATATTGTCCGATCATAACAAACCAGACATCAATGGAGAGATGATTTATTCAGCTTTCAGATGATGCATACATCTCAATTTCCAAAAATTGACCCTTGTGACAGATTTTTTGCTCCTGGGTCAGATATAATAAAGTTCTTCTTTTACAAATGTAAAGGCCTGTTCACATTAAAAGTGAAGTGAATGTGGCTCAGGCTGAAGGAAATGTAAATGCAGGTCTGTACAGTAGAGGGCGCCGCTCAAACTAATCACATGAAGAATATAACGCAGGAGAAGAAAGATCAACACTGTTTGCCAAAAACACAAATGTGTCTTTTTTGATTATTTGTATGATTGAATTAGATAATTGAAGTTGGTAAATAAAATGGGATTAAAAACAAATGATGTTGGTTTTATTGCAGATTTGCATAATATTCTATATTTGCATTTGACGTTTTATTAATTTTATTAATATTTTAATTTTCGATACATGGCAAACAAAGTAGCTGTTGTTACTTTAGTAGTTACTTAAAAAGTAATCTGATTACGTAACTTTGTTTCCATTTCGGCTGATTTACTGTGAGATTGGGGATTCTTGGTAATGAAACTTGGGAGGTGTCAATACAATAAAAAATGGATTTGTACTTTTCTATAAATAATTTATTTATTAATTATTAATTTATTAATAATAATGTACTAATTTAGTTGTATAGCTGATGATTTTATATGAATAATTACAACATCATAAATGTATTATATTATAAATATATTGTCATTAAATAAAATACATAAAGGCTATATTTAAATTAATTTATAAATCAATATACAAAGTGAAATAATATATATTAATATATTTTATGTTATATTTGTCGAAACTGTGATACATTTTATATTCATAATTATATTTTATATTATAAAAATATATATTCATATAATTTCCTTTAAATATAAAAAGACTTTATGAATAAATGTATTAATTCATTTATAAATTAATATATGAAGAATCTAAAATTATATTAATTAAAATTATATATTATTTTTGTGGAAACAGACACATTTTATATTCATAATCATATTTAAATATGATAAATATATATTAATATTTATTATTTATAATATAGTAAAAATAAAATATATATATATAAATACTGTGTATAAATGAAATAATTCATTGATTAATGTTTAATATACCATATTTTATATAGAGTTTATAATTATATTATATTTAAATAAAAATATATATTAATATTATTTATATTAATATAAAAATGAAAAGCTACATGTAAATAAAATAATTGATTAATAAATCAATGTTAATTAAAAATGTTAATATATATTCATACTGTTTTATTATTAATGTTATATATATATATATATATATATATATATATATATATATATATATATATATATATATATATATATATATATATATATATATAATATATTTAAATATTATAATGTAAATTAATATTTATTATATAAATAGACATATATAGATAGACAGACAGACATTTATTTTAATATCTCAGAACTAACTGGACTAATGTTGGTTTGTCGTTATTGATAAACATTCAAGAAAAATATAACAAATAATGATTCATTAGCAAATGTTTGAGCCTTTCATTTAGTCACACATTTAAGGGATGCAACATTTTTTTTAACAGTGGAAATATTGTGCAGGATAAGACTGAACACAAAATAGTGTTCCTGTAGCTCAAGCGGTAGAGCATTGTGTTAACAAGCCCAAGGTTGTGGGTTCGAATCCCAAGGAAAACATGTTAGCCTGAATGCAATCTAAGTTGCTTTGGATAAAAGCATCTGCTAAATGCATCGATTTAATTTAAATTTAATTTTAGATGTGGGCCTCAATTACAAAAAATAAAAAAAAGTTGATTGTCAACATGTATGTGTAAGAGAAAGACTGATGGATGTGTGTCGGTGAGGGTTCAGGAACATCACCTGGTCCGGACACGGGCGGCTCAGGTTTGTGTGATCGGAGTGGATCCAGTCGGTCTTTCTCCAGCTGCTTCCTGGTGCTGCGCTGCCGGGCCTCACGAAACATGGGCAGAGCGTGAGCTGATGAAACACAGCACAATCACATGAAGCACACCAACACAGAGAACTACACTCCTCACTGCAACAGGGCTGTGTTTACTCTTGATTAAAGTGCCCACACACAACCCAAATAAAGTGCGTCTATGATGCCTCTGTGTGTGTGTGTTTGACTCCAGGGTCACGAGGAAAGGGCGACTGGTTTTCCATTCAGGAGTTGTGCTGATTCCTCTCACGCTACATCAAGCAAAGAGGTTAGTGGTGACACATGGACATCAGTGGTCCATCGTCTGGACTCACGTCACCTCAATTTTCCATCGCTATTTCCTGAGGTTCGGCGCGACTGAGGCTCTCGTGATAAACGCGTGGCTGCTGAGTGTGTCTCGTGCTAATGGCATCGTGGGCCTCGGGTGAGACACAATCCGATGGAAAGCACTCACTGCATGCAAACACACACACACACACACACACACACTCACTCACACAAACTCATGCTTGCTCATGCACTCACACACACACACACACACACACACAAACTCATGCTTTCTCATGCACTCACACACACACACACACACACACACACACACACACACACACACACACACACACAAACTCATGCTTTCTCATGCACTCACACACACACACACACTCTCTCACACAAACTCATGCTTTCTCATGCACTCACATACACTCACTAAAACACACACACACACACTCACACAAAATCACACAGACACACACAATCACTAAAACACACACACGCACACACAATCACACAGACACACACACACAATCACACACACGCATGCACACAAGCAGACACGTGCACACACACACACACAATCACACGCACACAGAAACACACACACAATCACACGCACGCACACACGCACAAGCAGACACGTGTGCACACGCACACAACATGATGGATTTTATTTGTTATATATATATACACATACACACACACACACACAGAGAGAGAGAGAGAGACACACACACACACACACACATTAGGGCCGGGACTCGATTAAAAAAATTAATCTAACTAATTAGAGGCTTTGTAATTAATTAATCGAAATTAATCGCATTTTAATCGCATATAAATATTTGACCTGAGAACAGTGAGAAGTATTTTTTTTCACATGGATTTATAGTATACCATTGAATAATGACTGAAAACATAAGCTTAAGCAACAAAATATTGTTTATTTTTGTTCAACCAAGTCTAGCAGACCAGTGCAATTTTTGCCATGAAGTGTAACAATAGCATATTTAGAAACAATTTAGAAATAGTACATTTCAGAAATTCAGGAAGCTCATAGGTGCTGGAACCTTCTGTAAAGTGATTTTTAAGTAAAACACAATAATGTCAATTACATTCAGAACATTGGAAACCCTGACTATTAGAAAACATCTCTCTGTTGCTTCAGAGGCCATAACATACTAAGTCCAACTCTCAATAACCTCTCGAAACTCATCCAGATAAGTTATTAAAAATGCGGGAAATTCTTTTCTGTAATTAATTAATCTTAATTAACGCGTTAAAGTCCCAGCCCTAATATATATATATATTACGCAGGTCACACTCACGGGTGATGATGTAATCCTGTGTCAGCGTCTCGGCGTGTTTCTCCTTCCTCTTGCTCTTGACCACACACAACATCGCACCTCTGAACAACAAACAACACACAAAACAGCACATTAGCTCCAAAATAAGCTTCAAAACGAGCTAAACCACTAAAGATCAAGACATCAACTGCAACAATATTTCTCATTTGAAGTCATTCCCTAAACAACTGTAAACCTGTGAAACCTGAATATATGAGGGCACCTTCAAATGGATTTTCAGACCTGGAAAACTCATGGGAATCATCCTGACAAATCTGAATAATAGAATTATTATATCAATTAATTATATTAGCGCTCTTTTTTTATTCCGTTTTCCATAAAATGAAAATTTATGGGGGGAAAAAAAGATAATTAGATTTAGATGTGTGATTTTCAGACCAGGAAAAGTCATAAAAATGAATAAACTTCTTAAAATGTCATGTCATTGCTATAAATATTCTAGTCATGACGAGTTCTACAATATTTGTTTTTCTGGTATAAATTGCTATTTGAGTGAATAATAATAATAATAATAATAAACATGATGGAAACTAATGGAAAGCTGAATTAAGTTATCATTACATTTAATAGTTTTATTGAATCATTTTAATATATTATAACCCCTAGTTTAATAATAAAGTTATTATAATTATCTACATTTCGCAGAATTCTCAGGATCTTGGAAAACCTGGAAAAATAAAGGAAGTTTAAAGGTGATTTCTAAACCGAAATTAACAAACTAACATCTTTGAAAGTTAAGGAAATTTCTATAACAAATCTATTTATATCTATAAATACAGTCATATCAAGCTCTAAAATACTTTATCAAGTAGAAATAGTTATTCGTGAGTAAAAACAACCGCAACTACTGGAAAGTGTAATGGGTTTAATATTTTAATTTAACATTATGTTCCATTTTATCTACAGTATATATAGATATATATAGATATAGATAGAGTGAAGGCTTTTCTTGTGCATGTGCAGGACGTGACTTTGATGTAAACGTGCAGAAAATTGATTCTGCTCTCAGTCGACACTAATGGAGTGGATTTGTTGAGTTTCAAAGCGTCCAAACCCGGCTGAATCAGTACTGAACAAACACAGACAGAAGAACAGAAGAGTGTGAAGCAGGACTGAGCGCATCTGCACCTCTGACTCTTGACCGGGTCGTAGTAAACCTTCGCCAGGCCGCTCCCCGTCCCCACCATGATCTGATTCAGCTTGGGATGCCAAAGACAGCGGACCACGCTCTGAAACAACAGAAGATGGGAGGTCAGCATAAAGCAAAGGCATCCCGCTCATCTCCTGATGACTATATTTGGATCTGGATCTCAAAGACTCGAATGGGACGCTGCCAGGACAGTGTGTGTGTGTGTGTGTGTGTGTGTGTGTGTGTGTGTGTGTGTGTGTGTGTGTGTGAGAGACGGAGGAACAGACTCCTGAATAACTGCAATCACATGCATGTCTATATGATCACGTTTTATAGTGAACAAGAGCAAAAGAGCAGCATTAAAGTTAGAAAAACACCAAAAAGGCCTGTTACATAAAGTCCAACCCCACGAACAAATAAATACAGCAGATTAATATCATTTAAAACCATAGAAGTAGTAGTAATAGTAATTATTATTGTGTTTTTATTATTATTATTATTGATGTATATTTCTCATAGTAACATATTATTAATATTGAAAAGGTTCTATGTTATGATATAATCTAAAATAATAATAAATGTGAAAAATTTAATAAAATCATTAAGTAGAACGAATGTGATATTTGTTTGCAATTATGAAATATTAAACATAATATGGTAATAATTATTTAATCATTTATTTAAAATGAGGGTAAGTGAATAATGAAGGTGTAAAGGATAAGTCATGATCATTGTTATGCAAACATGCTGTACTGAAACTAAATAAATAAATAAAATTAAAAATTAAATAAATATAGGTTTGGATTAAAATGATGGGAAAGCAGAAGACGTGATTAAGCACTGAAAATAAAAGTGTATGGAAATACCACAAAATAAAGCAATAAAAAAAGAGAAAAAGAACTAGAGTAAAATAAAATAAAAGTTTGGATCAAAATGAGGGGAAATATGTCTCCGCTGTCATGCTGCATTGAAACGAATGTAAATACCACGAAAATAAGTAAAAAAATAAAATAAAATAAACATCGTCAAACAAACATACTTTAGTAAAATTAATAAAAATGTTAAAAAAATAAATTAAATAAAATAAACATTGTCATGCAAACATGCTGCACTGAAATGCATAAAAATACTATAAAAAATAAAATAAACATCAGTCATGCAAAAATGCTGCATAAAAAATAAATAAAAAAAAGGTTCGGATGAAAATGAGCGCAAGTAACCAATGACGCTGTACAGGAAATCCAAAAGAATAAGCAGCAGGTTTTGGGAGTCCTAATGCACTTTAAGAATGATCTCTTGAGATGAGTTAACAGCACAAGAGGAGCTTAATAAATCATGCTATCTCCAAGAAACTCTTTCCAAACAGATCTTGCGGTGTGTGCAGTGTTGAGATCAGGAAAGACCTGCGGAGACATGGGGGTGAAATCTGCTTAGCCTCCAGCTGTTCAGCGCCGGGCTCGTTTCTGAATCCTCCAGCCGGACTGCGTTAAGCCTCCCTGACCTAGAATCCGGCTTTAGACCCTCTCCCTCCCCCAGGACCGTAGCAGGGGTTTCTCTGGCCCTTATTGACTTAACGGGATGTACGGGGTTAATCCTTCTCTATGGGCATGTGGCCGAGTAATTGATTATTTAGAGAAGATCTGGAAGATTTGGCTGCGGATCTGAAATGTGCTTCCAGCTGAGCCTTTTTTGGGCCGAATACAAACGTAATCTCCTTTAGTCGCTCCATTACCTTGCAGATACTGTATCATGGGTTTTAGATCGTGCACATCTGTATATCTGACCTCTCCATTACTATTAATCGTGCCACACAGAGACCCTGGGTAAGGAAAGCAAACATCAGGAAAAGCAACACATGTGAACTGTCGAAAATAGCGATATATGCATGCATCTAGGGCTGTTCGTCATGTGCCAGAGAAACATACCCTCACAATGCACAGTATTTATGTGCAGCTCAAATGTTTCTACAAGCACTAGGAGGAATGATAATAATGGTGATGTGAGTGAATCAGACCTTATGGCAAAGACTGGAGTGATATTTCAGCATCATATTCAATAACAATAATAATAATTTAACTACACTGCAACCAGACATAAGATAACTTTCAAGTCACAGTTTGATTTGTTTTGTTGATGTAAAAGGGATTTTCCAACTCAGATTCAAACCAGTGAAAAGATATGCAATGAAATAAGACTCAAAAATACACTTGTGGATTCAGGAGGGGGGAAAACAGACGAAGAGATGAAGGTCACCTGGACTCTGTCTTAACATTAATAAGCTTTTAGTACAACGTTTATATTTTAGTTCTAGGTTTAGTCTTTCTGTGCAAGTCCAGAGCACGACTTGCTCCATAGCACCGCTCAGAGAAAACTTTAAAGGCACTTAAATAAACACGATATTTCTTCAATCTGAGAAGCACTGGATTTAATTTAGTTTTCTGAAAACTGTCAGCTTAACATTGGTAAGAGATACTGTACTTCCTAAAGATGTAATTCAAAGAAAACATGTAAAGGGAAAGCAACAGTGGTCTCAGAATAGACCCCTGGGGAACACCAGATACTAAAGAGGCTTAAGTGGAGGAAAATATTTTTATATTCACTACAAATGACCTATCCTTTTGATAGGAGGCAAACCACTCTGAGAAACCTACAAAGACACTTAAAATAAACACTATATCACTTCAATCCCTGGCGCACTGGATCTGTTTGAGTTTTCAGACGTCAAGGCACATTCCAAATGTCACTGGAAAATAAAACTGAAAATGGTCAGGGTACCAGTAGTAAGAGATATTGTACTTCTGAAAGATATAATTGAAGGAAGTATATAAAGGGAAAACAACAGTGGTCCTAGAATCGAACCATGGGGAACACATATACTAAAAGGGCCAGTATGAAGGAAAATTTGTCCTTCGGACAGGAGGCAAACCATCCTGAGATACCAACACAAACACTTAAATAAAAACTATATTACTTTAGTCTGAGCATTTCCGAATCGGTATAAGTTTTCGGACATAAAGCAACATTAAAAATGTCATTGGAAAATAAAACAAAAATGGTCAGCGCAACAGCTGTAAAAAATACTGTTCCTTCAGTAAGATGAACCTCAAAGGAAGCATACATAGGGAAAACAGCAGTGGTCCCAGAATCAAACCCTGGGGAACACCACATACTATAGGGGCCGAAAAATTTCCTATATTCACGACAAATGTCATGTGCTTTAGAGAGGAGGCAAACCACTCTGAGACACCCACAAAGACAGTTAAATAAACACCATAGCACTTCAAAATCAAGCAGCACTGGATCGGTTTTAGTTTTCAGACATCAAGCAACATTCCAAATGTCCAATGCAGAGGGAGCAGCAGGCGTCCTGGAGGACGCACATGTCTCACCTGGTTTTTGCACCTTGTGAAAAAGTCAGCAAAGCTGAGAACCACCCCTGGAGTATTTACTCTTTCCAGCCTGGAGAAGTGTCCACGTCCCGGCACAGAGCACGACCCCACTGCGGGGTTACGGCCTGTGTTTACACTTGAATGATTGGTAGCTCTTCCTGTCACAGGATGGCCTGGTGCAGCACTTCATAAAGACAGCACTTAAATTCTTCAGCCGTCTTGCGCTAGATAAACACTGTAAATAGCTCCTCGTCAGGTCAGCTATAAATAACTTTAGTCTTCTGGACGGGCCAAAGGTATTTTCAGTGAACAAGAGCCATCCACTGCTGCTAATGTGATTCTACCGATTCCGGACATAAATGATGGGAGTATTTTGGAGTTCGGCAGAATAAATCAGCATTTATCGTCATTATATGGAAAAGAGAAACTCGCACATATGGCCTAATGTCTTAGTTAATACTTCATAATATTAAAGAAAAATAATATTGTTATTTACATAGGGGTGATGTCACATGCTTTTTATTTTAAGATAAAATATTACAGTTGTACCAACAATCTTGTGAAAACACAACACAATCAATTAATTATTGCAGATTTCTGTATAAATAAATATTAAATTTGATTAAATTCTATAATTTTTGTACAAACAATTAATCATACAAACAATTAATAATAAACCTAATAATTATGTGTTTGTGTGCATATATAATTGTTTGTATGATTGTTTACCAGTACAAAACTTATAGAATTGAATCAAATTTAATATTTATAAAGAATAAATAAAAATACACCAAATAACGAAATGTCAGTTTAATTTATATATAAAATACTATGAAATAAACGCACAAAATTACATTTTTAATTATTTAGTTAATTTGCAATAATGAAAATAAACAAATGAATATGCAATTATACCGGATGCAATTCTTCTGTGAAGCTCTAAATGAGAAATCTTTGAAAATGTGTGCGCTTCTTTAACAAGAGCAATGGATGCAGATTCATTCTGACAAACTCCAAGACAACTGGAAGGAGGATGATATACTACAACTACCACTAATAGCAAAATGCACCAATCCAAAACATTATTTCCTTTACCAGAAATCCTTTATTTATTTAGATTGTTGGACTATGTCTGTGATTCATCACAAAAAGAATATTGTGTACTTCTGATTAAGGCTACTGCTGCTGCTCCATGGTTTCTGTGCTGCATGTATTCAGTGTGTTGGAAACCAACATCTGCTTTATGCCATCCTGTCAGCTTTAAGATAAGAAGCAACCTGGGATGGAGAGAATTAGTCTTTGTGCTGTTCTGACTAGAGCTGGAGCGCTGGGACTGAGAGAAACACATTTGATCACAGATGGCCAGGGGAGCTTTGAGCCGTCACTCAGATGTGCCTCAGAAAGAGACGCTTCACTCGCTCAGACAAATCCAGCTCTTAGGAGCACGGGGATGCTTCTCGAGGTCACGCTTGTGTCATTCCAGCAAATGGATGGAGGAAGACAACGTTCCCTTCACTTCCATAGGGACGAATGAACAGGCTTTCACTTCGTGACTGCAGTTGCACAAGTAACCTAACAGTACAGCATTTACCAAGTAAGACCCACAGTCTTCCTGGACATAGTTTCCATTACAAGAGAAAATCATATTATTTGGATTCTCTCAGTTCTAGTTACTGTAAAAATGTACATAACCGGACATATATATATATATATATATATATGCCAGATTAAAATCCAACACAATCAAAATATATATTTTCTTCTGTGAAACTCTAAATGAGACATTAGGCAATATCAGCAATATTCTCTTTCCAATGACAATTCATGCAGATTAATACCTAACTTATTAAATAGCGAAATATCAGATTAATGTATATATAAAATAAATTTTCAATTAAATAAGCGTGGACGACCCTGGGGTTTCAGTCAAGTTTGGCTGACCGGCATCATAACCAATCACAGACTGAAAACACTGAAAATCCTCAATTTGCTAGTTAGTAAAATGGTCCCAGCTGTCCCATACTTCATTGCACTTCATCAAATCATGTTTTGTGATCTGGAAACATTATAAGTCTCGACACAGTGCTGTATAATGGATCATTCTCAGCATGACACCAGCACAGGAGTGTGTCAAACCTACCGTATCGGCCACTTCAATCTCATAGACCTTCTGCAGAGATTCCCGCTCGAAGAACAGCAGCTTCCCGTTTCCTTCGTCCTTCTTCACAGAGGTTCCCGTCAGCAGCAGTTTATCATCCGGACTGAAGCAGCAGTCTGTCCTGTTCAGAAAACACCCATCAGCACAGTTACAGGAGAGAAAAACTTCACGTTCATAAAGACTTACAACACACTTCACAATCTGCTGTGCTTTTACGCATAATGCTAAGCTAACAGTATTAACATAATATACAGGTTCCCAGTAGTGTTTTTCTAGTTAACTAAAAATATTTTTTTAACTATTCATTTATATAAAGCTGAAATACATACAAATGGCTTGATGTCTGAAAACTAAAACAGATCCAGTGCTGCTTGAATTGGAAGTGCTATGGTGTTTATTTAACTGTCTTTGGGGGTGTCTCAGAGTGGTTTACCTCCTCACTAAAGCACATGACATTTGTTGTGAATATAGGAAGTTTTTCGGCCCCTATAGTATGTGGTGTTCCCCAGGGTTTGATTCTGGGACCACTGTTGTTTTCCCCATGTATGCTTACTTTTAGGGGGGAACAGTCTTACCACTGTTGTACTGAACATTTTAATTTTATTTTCCAGAGACATTTTGAATGTTGCTCTATGTCCAAAAACGAAAACCAATTCGGGAATGCTCAGACTGAAGTCTTATAGTGTTTAAGTGTTTGTGTTGGTATCTCAGTGTGATATGCCTCCTGTCCAAAGGACAGGACATTTGCTGTGAATAAAGCTAATTTTCCTCCAAGCTGGCCCCTTTAGTATGTGTGTTCCCCATGGTTCGATACTAGGACCACTGTTGTTTTCCCTTTATATACTTCCTTCAATTATATCTTTAAGAATTACCATATTTCTTACTACTGTTACCCTGACCATTTAAAAAAAAAAAATTCTAGTGACATTTGGAATGTGCCTTGATGTCTGAAAACTAAAACAGATCCAGGTTTGCTTGAATTAGAAGTGCTATGGTGTTTATTTAACTGTTTTTGTGGGTGTGGGAGTGTTTTGCCTCCTCTCTAAAGGATAGGACATTTGTTGCGAATAAAGGATATTTTTCAGCCCCTGTAGTATGTGATGTTCCCCAGGGTTTGATTCTGGGACCACTGTTGTTTTTCCTATGTATGCTTCTTTTGAGGTTCATCTTTCGGGGGAAGCAGTATCTTTTTACCGCTGTTGCACGGACCATTTAATATGTATTTATTGTATTAGTATAGTATATATTGTGAACAATGGTAAAATAATATCAGGCTAATAATTTATCAATTAGTCCATTGTAATGTATCGTGTGAGAATGTGTAAATATATATATTTATAACATCAATAAAATTTGTTATTATTGTTATTACTATTAAACATTATTATCATTGCCACATTATTTGTATTTCCTATAAATTTTTTATTTTACCATAAATATTTAAAATACATATTAATTATTATGGAAAAGCAGGACATGCTTCCCAAAAGAACTCTGTTCCCATGAGAAGACTTCAAAACATCTAGAGAGTGGTCAGACTGATCAAACAGAAGTGTTAAAAGTTTCCCTTTACATGGGGAAGAAGGAGGTCAGGCCAGTGACAGCAGCGAGAGGTTTCCTGAAGTTGCGTATGTCCCACGTCTTCAGAGTGTCGTCTCCTGAAAACACACACAGAACAGAGAGATGAGCGATCGAATCGGAGCTGAATCAGCATCATTGTGTGTCTGCGTTAGTCAGAGTCTGATTCCTTACACACTCCGATCACTTCACACCAAACAAAACCTCTTTTATCTGCACACAAGTCCACTTTGTTTTCACATCCAGCATAATCCAACAGATTCAATATATTTGAGCATTTAAAACCTACAAAATAATTCAGTTGTGAAGGTCGATGCAGAATAGCGGTGGGCAGTATAAAATAAAATCATATGAATCATTTTATATCAAATTAAGAGTATTTTTCACTGTTTAGGTAGTGTTGCCGGAAAGTTAAAAACCATATGTAAAATGTAAAACAACTTTTAGATTTAATATAGATAATTAACATCTTAATGAAAATAGTTTGAAAACCAAGAACAGTTTCTATACACTGATTAAGAGACTGAATTTTGATGATTTTTGTTTAGTTTAAAAAATGTTGGTTTCAAATTTAAATAGAAATTTAATAACTGACATTTCTGTCTTTTAGGGTGACGTGATGTTCTATGGTGCGACACAGATAAGAGAAACAGATTTTATTATCTCAAAACATCTTAAAAAAAAAAAAAGAAAATGTGTGGAGTGATATAATCATCACTCATCTTAAAATAGTATTTTCAGCAGTTTTGAACGGATGACAGCAAAGTTTGTCTTGAAATTGTCCAACAAGTCATGGGGAAAATTATGTTAATTATAATTTAATATTAAATAAATTAGCAATATATAATAAATAATGGCATTTATATATTAAGAATTTTTTTCCTTTTTAATTTTTGCTGTCACGCCATAGGAGAAATTTATGTTACATTTTATAAATTTTATTGTTAAAATTTTTTATTATTATTTTTTTTAAGAATTGAAGTTAGTGACCCTTTGTTTTCTGAAAGATCAGACTTCACACTACATACTGTAAATATATGCATTTTTCTTAAAAAATTACTTTTACAAATTAAGCATCTTTAGTGCCTATTTGTGATTTACCCATTTATATATAAAATATATATATATATTTTTTACTGTCTCTTATAGGCAGTCCTAATACAGACAGAACCAGCGGCGGGTCTGACCTCCTCGTGATGCGAGAGTTACTCCGTCGTAAGAGAAAGTGAGGCAGGTCGTGTCTGATCCGGCGGCGTGAGCCTGGCGACAGTGGAACTTAGTGTGAACCTGAAAAACACAACCAAAGCACACATAAGAGACACGTCTGGATGAGCAGAGGCCAGTCCTGCGCTCCATTAACACTTTCACAAGAGCTCTGTGGCCCAAACACTTTCCATCTGCAAAACCACACTCCGGTCTGAAAAGAGAGAGCCTCCTGTCTGTTCAGAGTCTTCAGCCTAAACAGAGTGACGAGATTTCTCAATGAAGAGCTCCAACACCTATATACATCAAACGCATTTATTTTTGTGAGGTTTTGACACTTTTATTAGCATAATAGTTGAAAGCTGAGAATAGAACAGAATAACAGAACAAAACCATACAATAAAATACAAGAATGGAATGAACGGTGAAATACAACTTTAAATGAAAAAAAATAAAATAAATTAAATTGAATTGAAAAATAGTTGAAATAAAATAGTGAAACGAAATAAAATAAATTAAACGAAACTTTGAATTAGCAGATAATGATAAAAATGTAAATTAAAATATGTAAATAAAATAAAATAGTTTGAAAAAAAAAATGAAATAAAGCGGTGAAACTTTTTTTTATTTTTATAAACAGGTAAAATAAAATTATAAATGAAAATAAAAAATAACTCCGTTATATACACACACACACCCGCACACAATTATTCTTTCAGTGGGGAAATTACAATGAGTTAAAATAATGGTGTTTATGATTCTTATTTAAATATGTTTTGGTGTATCAGTTTTACATCTATTATATAATAATCCCTGTAAGAGTTATGAGCAGCAGCTGTTGTACACTAGTGAGTGATATCTGGTCAGTGTGTGTGTGTGTGTATATGTGTGCGCGGACATGAGTGAGAGGAAGCATTCACCATACTGCTGTGTTCTTGGACTGAAGACTATAGACTAGAAACAGCATTTCTTGAAGGAGAGCACGTCTGAATCTGTGTCTGAACTGAGCTCCATTAAAACTCTTGAGTGCCCTCAAATACACACAGCCTCGGCTCAATGTAAAGCATTAAAACACATGATCAACCGATATGATGATCAACAGAGCAGACCAACAATAAAAATAAATACATTTATTAAAAAATATAATTATGTTTTGAATATAGTTGAGAGCAGACTGAACAAAATGAAAAATAAGAAAAATGTTGAATGTGTTTGGAATTACATCATGGTAACCAAAGAACATGTAACACTTGTGAACTTTTTTTCTGTGTCAGTAACAGTGGAAATTTTCAATAGGGTTTTTTTTTAGAAGCCAAAACTTCACGGTTTGAGTCCTTACAGAAAGTGTCTCACAAAAACAAACTCACCATGAGAAGTTTTCACTGGAGCTGTGACAACTAGCCCCGCTCAATTAAAATAAATGAAGAGTGATGGAAACCGAAGAAGCGTAGAGAGGGAAAACACGAGCTGAGGACGGGAAGACACAACAAGATCGACGGAAGAGAAAACGAGGTCCAGAAACAGCTGATGGACGTTGCATTGAACAGAAGTCGTGGCACTGGAACGGACAGATAACGACTCTCTAGCCTCTCCGCCAAACCAATTTACTGCTGCATAATTGCCATCTTTATCTGAGTTTCTCCACCTGCTCGTGCTTCGCTCTGATGATTAACCCACGGCCAAATCAGCTTCATTAATTCACTCAAGCTCTTCCACTTGAAACGAAGGACAGCCGGTCCATCCTTCGTTTCAAGTGGAAGAACCTGAGTCAAGCGTCTTTTAACTATCTCTGCTCTAACAGTGTAAGATTCATCAGTATGTCTTACTGTGAAGGAGAAGGAAAGACAAAAATGTAAATGTTACTGTGAAGGAAATATGACATTGTCATAATTAAAATAAATGAAATTATGTATTAAGTACATTTATTTTAATTAAAATAATCTAACTGAATAAAAAAAAAATATATATTTTCAACAATTTCAACAAATTAGAATATGGCGACATGCCAATCAGCTAATCAACTCAAAACACCTGCAAAGGTTTCCTGAGCCTTCAAAATGATCTCTCAGTTTGGTTCACTGGGCTACACAATAATAGGGAAGACTTATGTTCTGCCCATTGTCCAGAAGACACATCACAAGGAGGGTAAGCCACAAACATTCATTGCCAATAAGCTGGCTGTTCATAGAGTGCTGTATCCAAGCATGTTAACAGAAAGTTGACAATAAGGAAAAACTGTGGAAGAAAAAGATGCACAACCAACCGAGAGAACCGCAGCCTTATGAGGATTGTCAAGCGAAATCGATCCAAGAAGTTGAGTGAATTTAACAAGGAATGGATGAGGCTGGGGTCAAGACATGAAGAGCCACCACACACAGACGTGTAGAGGAATTTGCTGAACCACAGACAACGACAGAGACATCTTACCTGGACTAAGGAGAAGAAGAACAGGACTGTTGCCCAGTGGTCCTGAGTCCTCTTTTCAGAGGAGAGCAAGTTTTGTATTTAATTTGGAAACCAAGGTCCCAGAGTCTGGAAGAAGGGTGGAGAAGCTCATAGACAAAGTGGCTTGAAGTCCAGTGTTAAGTTTCCAAAGTCTGTGATGATTAGGGGTGAAATGTCATCTGCTGGTGTTGAACCCGTTTACCAAGAAATCTTGGAGCACTTTGTGCTTCCTTCTGCTGACCAGCTTTTTGAAGAAGCTGATTTCATTCTCCAGCAGGATTAGGCACCTGCCCACACTGCCAAAAGCACCAAAAGTTGGTTAAATGACCATGGTGTTGGTCTGCTCGACTGGCCAGCAAACTCACCAGACCTGAACCCTAGAGAGAATCTATGGGTTATTATCAAGAGGAAAATGAGAAACAAGAGACCAAACAATGCAGATGAGCTGAAGGACACTGTCAAAGAAACCTGGGCTTCCTCAGCAGTGCCACAAACTGATCACCTCCATGCCACGCTGAATTGAGGCAGTAATAAAAGGAAAAGGAGCCCCTAACAAGTATTGAGTACATGTACAGTAGGCCGACAATTCACTAAAAATGTTTTTGTATTCTAATTTGTTAAGATCGTGAATTGGTGGGTTTTTGTTAAATGTGAGCCAAAATAATCACAATGAAAAGAACCAAAGATTTAAACTACTTCAGTCTGTGTGCAATGAAGTTATTTATTAATACACGAGTTTCACAATTTGAGTTGAATTACTGAAATAAACTTTTCCTCGACATTCAAATTTATTGATAAGCACCTGTAGTTCACCCAAAAATGAAGATTTGATGTTTATCTACTTACCATCCCGGGGGCATCCAAAATATAAGCGACTTTGTTTCTTCAATAGAACAATTTTTTTTAAATAAAACTTTATGTATATTTAATGTAAGTGGATGGGAATCATGGCTTTGAGAGTCTAAAACGTACACAAAGAAAACCAAATTAAACCCAGTGGCTCGTGATAATAAATTGATGTTTGAAGACAAAACGATCGGTCCGTGCAAGAAACGGAAATGTATTTATCTCGATATTCACTGCAATGTCTGAACTGTCCCGAGCAAGATCGCGTCATCGTCGTCTTCACGCCAGAGCGTTACGCATCTTCTTCTTCTTGCAATGTCTGAACTAAATGTTAAAGTTGCAATGTAATCAAAATACTTAAACTTTACCTAAAATGAGTAACCCAGATTACATTGACTAACCAGGAATACAATTTTGTAAGTACTCTGGCTAGACTAAAGTTTTGGGAAGGTTACTTTAGAAATGTAATACGTTACGGATTTTAAGTTACCTTATTTAAAATGTAATAAGTAGTGTAACTAAGTAAAGTAACAGATTACATTTAATTATACGCTCAGAATCTCAAAATCCTTTATCACTTGTATTAAGATTAAAATAACTCAATAAAGCACATCCACCACAAAATCAAACTTTGAGATTAATCGGAGGTTAAATAAAGATTTTAACATTTTAAATCAAATCCTTGCATAGTTATAACCGGAAACACTGGGATCAATAACAATGGCATGGGAAAAAACAAGCTAGTCTTAAAAATAATCCAAATACATACTTCCAAATAGATTTAATAAGCATGTGTCTTAAACTCCTGAAACATTGGGATCTTATATTTATATTCTCATAAATCTCATAAAGATTAATTAAATCTGCATGTGGGTGTGTGCGAATAAAACTCCCATAACATAACCCCCTTTGTAATTCTTAACATCTCCACAACTTACAGTTGTTATTTTTTCTAATTAACCATTTGTTTTGTAAATAAATACGTAATCCCATTCCTCCCCAACACTGTTTGGCTATAGCTAACTACAGCAGGTTAAATTTGGGAGGACTTGCTCTAACTTTATCAGGCCATTTGAAGGAAGTAACCAAACCCATGTGAGTGTTTTACAGCTGATGAGGCATGTGAGGAACGGCTGATAAGAGCTTTCCTGATGGACGTGTGTTGGGTTTCAGGGTGTGCTTGTTCTTCTGGAAGATTAACAGATTAACAGAGGAAGTGCATCAAAGAAGCAGCGGACGTCTTGATACGTCTACAGCCATGAGACTTCCTGAGGAAGACACGGGAGTCATGCTCTCGACTCCATAAAGGTGTTTGCAATGCACTTTATTGCCTTATAACTCTTGTATGTTCTTGTGAATAACCGTGACCTCAGTTAAAACGTATTATAACACTCACACACACATTTTTACGCTTTAAAAGAGTAGAATGCATGATCTACACACAGTTTGGTTTTATATCATGTGTTTTAATGCATCATAATTAGATGGTGTATTAGCAAATATATGTGCATTATAAATATCTAAACTGCGGTTAGAGTTATAAATAAATGATTGACTGTTAAATAAAACATGTTATAAAATGAATTTAATATCCTATATTACGTGTTTTTATGCATTCATAGTATATCAAAGTTGTCCTAACACAAGAACAAATTTTGATCCACTTCAAATGTTGACAAGAATATTTACATACTGTTGCATTATATATTTTATTAGACAAGTTATATTATATATTATAATAAACAGCACATTGAACTGATTACAGAACATGTTTTAAAATAAAAAAAATTGTGATGTTTTATTTAATGTGTTTTACTCCATTATACTCTTTAAAATTCATAACCATGTCCAGATATACGATAATGCTATATTAAATAATATAGTATAATTTATACTACAGTATATGATAATATAGTACACTAAAATCTGTAGTATAGCCTGTAATATATATATATAATATTATTAAATCAAGGATATGATTATAAATTGAAAGATAAGGCATTACAACATGTTTATAAGCAATTTCATACGCTGTATTATTTTTTTGTATTCAATACATCATTTCAACCATGAATAATTTGAATTTAGCATTTTAGAGATAAATATAGCATTTTATATAGTATTTTATATATTAAAGCATATAGCATTTTAGGGATTAATATTATTCTTATAATGTAATTTCAAATTTTAATGATAATATAATATATACAAAATATTGACATTGAAATGACATTGAAATGGTAATAAGAGCTGAGATTCATACAGGACCTGTCAGAGATGGATCCGATCTGTTCTGAAACATCAACTCACAGTCCGACTGATGAGAGGTCATGACCCCGTAATCAATGACTGAACCGAGATCTCCAGGATCAATCCATCTGTCCGTCCCAATATCTCCACGCAGGAGATCAAGGTCTGACTGGAACTGACCACATCTGGCTGCATTCTCCATACATGAGCCAGAGACATCTCTAACCAGTCCGGGTTCACTCTACGAGCGCTTCCTTGAGTTTTTTTTATTTTTTCATTAATTTTTTTTTTTTTTTTTTTTTTTTGGTGAAGATACGCTACCTGTCAAAAGTTTTTGAACAGTAAGATTTTTAAGACAGAAGAAAGAAGTCTCTTCTGCCAACCAAGCCTGCATTTATTGGATCTAGAGTACGGGAAAAAAGTAACATTTTGAAAATTTAAAAATAACGGTTTTCTATTTGAATATTTTTTTTTAAATCAGCTCCGCTGTATTTTCAGCATCATTCCTCCAGTCTTCAGTGTCACATGATCTTCAGAAATCAGAAGAATATGATGAAGAAACATTTCTGATTCTTATCGATGTTGAAAACAGCCAGGTATACACAACCAAAAAAAAACAAAACAATTCTGACTCCAAGCTTTAGATTGGAACAGTATAAAATGTTACCAAAGTTTGTTCTATTCATCAAAGAATCCTGAAAATGTACTCAACTGTTTTTAACTTTGATAATAATCAGAAATGTTTCTTGAGCAGTAAATCATCATATTAGAAACTGATCTGATCATGTGACACTGAAGACTGGAGGAATGATGCTGAATATACAGCAACGCATCAAAGAAAAAAATTCAGTTTACAGCTATTTTAAATAGTAAAAATATTTCACAATATTATTGATTTAGCTGTGTTTTGGATCAAATAAATGCAGGCTTGGTGAGCAGAAGAGCTTTTAGACTGGTAGTGTAAGTCACAGACCCTCGAGGAACGGGCTGTTACTGTAAGCTGCTGGGGAATGCTGGGTAAATATTTAGTCTGACAGAAGCACCAGTAATAAATCACAGGTTTTTAGGCTGTGGAAGAACAGAGGAGCAGTGAAGAATCATCTGTTCACACGTCCCATCATGTGACACATTATATGCATGTGTTTCAATAGGCCTTCTTTGGGTAATTAGATCATTTTCTTATTCCAGTCATCCATTAATGGACCTCCGGGACAAAATTAAGAAGGACTGGATGATTATAGGCAAATCTCAGTGCTTTTTCATGAACACCAGACATGGATATGTCATGTGACATGATATCCAGAGAGGATTGGTTCACACCATCTGTGAATGACTTCTCAAACAACAGCCTCTTCAGGCAAACCAAACACAGAGCGGCTGACACCGTGATTGGTCGTGAGGCAGAAGCGCTGACAGACAGGAAGTTCAGCGTGTGACGTGTCATAGTTCAGCACATGAGAAATACCAGGAATCCATTAAACAGGTGGCAGCGCTCAGGTTATATCACAGAGTACGGATATGTTTACTTCACTTCTTCTGTTAGTGAATCTAACAAACACATGTTCAGATCACATTTCACCACATATATACATATATACACACACACACACACACACACTTTGCATTAAGAATATAAGTTTACATCATTTTTTTTATGCATTTAAATTATAGTTGGATAAAGAAAAAATAAACATTGCATATAGAGAATTATATACGTTTATATAATAATTTAAAATATACAAATGTATTTTTACATAAAGAAAAATAAATTAATAAACAATACATAGACAATTAAATAGATAAAGAAGATGTATACAATTATAATTAATAGTTTTTTGCATTAAAAATATATTTTGCATAAAATGTTTTATTATACTTTATATAATAATTTAAATATAAAAAGCATTTATTTTCATAAAGAAAACAAACAAATGAATAAACACAGACTGAATTAAATAGATATTTTTTTTAAAGAAAATTTATATATTTATAATTAGAGAAATATAGAAATTAGATAAAAGAAAGAAAGCTTAATTTATGTAAATTGTAAACCGATTTTTATTTTAAATAAAAATAAATAAAAACAGTATTTCATTCACAGTAATTAATGAAATGTTTTTTATTTTTTTGTATTAAAGTAATAAACATTCAGGGGTAAATGTGCTGAACTGTACTGAAAATTCAAATGCAAAAAAAGTCTTAAAAAAGGGCTTCATGTTCTTTATGCATTCTTTCGGGTGAAATGTGACATGTTTTGTGAGAGCCTCAAAACAAGAAAACACAAAATGCAGAGTATTGAGAAAGCAAAGTATAAATTAATTCAATAAAAACACACATGAACTTGTGTGAACAGCCTAACATATGCCGTCGCCTGCCATTGGTCAGTCAAGACTCTACGTTTATTCGTGTGCACTCACAATAACAACAAAACATTGTGCTTTTGTAAAATAAAGAAAGCAAACAGGATGTGCTTTATGTTGACTAATGCTAAAAAATGAACGACTACTAGTCGACCAGAAAGAGTCAGAAGACTGAGATGTTGGGCGCCTCAAACCAACACATCTATGTTCTGAGTCAGTGCTTTGCTCTTCAGGAGCCGAACTACCAATGATTGTCTCACAGTGACTCTGACCAGCTAAAACCACCAAAAAAAAAAAAAAAAAACAGCAAAGAAGCTGTGCCTGTTATTCATGGTCTGTCCTGTACTAGTCCAGTCCCTCTGTCTGGTGCAGGGGCTGATGGGTATTTACGGCACGGCCATATGCTTTGCGTTAACTCTCATTCCTATGGTCGATTAAGGCCTCGTCCCCTCAGACGTAATGACGCAACTGACCAATTCAACATTGTCCGGAGCTTGTTACGCTAGAGCTTTGTTTAGAAGGAAAAGCAGGATTTTTCCTTTATGCAAACTATACTTTAAATAAAAAAATAATGATGTAAAATTGATATATTCGTTTATTTTCTTTACACAAAATATATAATTTATGAAATGTGATCTGAAGATGTAAGAATGAGCAAATATATATATAGTGCCGAAAGTATTCACACCCCTTCATTTTTTTTATTTTATCTAGCTGGCTTACGTTGTGTTGTGTTATACTTTGGGATGGTACTCTACAGGCAATGAGCAGAGTGTGTTTTCTTCAAACATGATGCTTGGAATTGAGGTTTATCAGACCAGAGAATCTTGTTTCTCAGAGTCTGAGGATCCTTTAGGTGTGTTTTCGTGTGTCTTTACTGAAGAGAGGATTGAGTTTGGCCAAACTGTCTACAAACCCCAAATCAGTGGAGTATTGCAGTGATGTTTGTCCTTCTGTAGCTCAACTAGAGTGACCATCAGATTCTTGGTCACCACTCAAACCAAAGCCCTTCTCCATCAGTTGCTCAGTTTGGAGGAGACCAGCTCTAGGAAGAGTCCTGGTTGTTTCAAACTTCTACCATTGTGGATAATGGAGGCTAAACGCTTCTGTGACCCTTCAATGAAGCAGAATTTTTTCTGAACCCTTCCCCAGATGTGTGGCTCGACACAATCCTGTCTCGGAGCTCTACAGGCAGCTCTTTTGACCTCAAGGCTTGGTTTTTTACTCTCTGATGTGCATTACCATCTGTTAGACCTTTTATTAGGACGTGTGTGCCTTTCCAAATCATACCCCTTCAATTGAACTTTCGACAGGTTAACTTCAATCAAATTGTAATAACATTTACGAGCAATATGAAAGCTCCTGAGCTAAACTTCAACTGTACCCGATAAGGGTATGAATACTTGTGCAATGCAATCATTCAAGTTTTTTATTTTAACCAAATTTGCTAAGATGCTAAAACCAAATTTTTTTTTGCTTTACCATTATGGTAATGCAAAGTAATAAATAATTATATTTTACTAAACATTTGTATTGTAAATATCTACTACACATAATACATAAACAACAGTTGATAAAACAATACAAATATTTTATTTATTGCTTTATGATCTATAATAATAGCTGTATTTTTATTTATTTTTAGTATTCAGGTAATCAGCATTGTTGTTTTTAGCTCAGAACGGATCTGAGACTCATTTTTGGGGCTCGACTCACTCGTTGAGCAACTCTAATGTAAACTTTCCACGGTTTTTGGGAGTGAAGTTTGCGGAGAATGTGGCAGTAACATCCATCAAAGTGGCCACATCATGGGAAAAGACCAACAACTATTCTGAGTGACCGAACAACACTTACTCAATCTATTAAAATTGCTTTGGGAAGAGTTTCTGGAGCTCGTTTCATTACCGCCATACAGTAAAGCACAGCTGTGAATGACATTATGAAAATCTCTCTCTCTCACCTGCTTATTTCCTCTGGGATCCTGATAATAAACAGATCAACGTCAAAGCCAATGTGTCCCACCCGCTGAGGGGTCCAGAGCCGAAAACCTACAATCTGAAGTGGGCTGAAACAACTACTTTTTACCTGATAGATTTAACACAGAAGAGAGGAGAAACACAACACCTGCATGCATCATTTTACTACTAGGATCTATTCTCCGGTTAGAAGTCATTCTAAGGTTTGCAAGCTTTAGAGCAAAAAATTTACTGCTTTATGTAATAAGAATAACCCAATAACTGCCTTTTGATTTACTTTTTCCCATTGATTCTAGTTCATTTCTTAATAACACACAAGGGTGCAATGAACTAAAAATGTTGCTCATAAGACACTTAAGTTCATGACTGTACATGACATTTTAATGGCTGTAAAATAAAAATATGTATATTATATGCACTTTTGGGAACGTTACTTTAAAAAAGTAATTAGTTATAGTTACTCACTACTTGTTCTAAAAAGTAACTGAGTTAGTAACTGAATTACTCTATAATAAAAGTAACTCGTTACCAGGGAAAGTAACTATTTGCGTTACTGTAAAAAAAATAAAAAAAATAAAAAAAAGCTGCTATGTGTCAATTGTTTTTTTTTGGAGCAGTTTTCACAAGTCCGTTGAAATGAGTAGAACAGACAGGTGTTCGTACATAACTTTCGATATTTATTGCACGTCGACAGACAGCAAGTTTTATCCTGCACTTCAAGTATTATCTTTGTAAGAAAAGTGTTTTTGGACACTAGCTTTGTAGATGCGTGTCACACATTACATGCACATTCTTGCCTTTGACCACAATTAATTTGAATTAGTGCTTATATCTCCACCTTGAAAATGCCAACTATTCATCGGATTGCTCCTGACTCGCCATCTCTGCTGCTTCTGCGAATCTCGCGTGTGTGTGTTTGATGCCGCTGGCGTAAAAACACTGGCTCTGATTGGCTACCATGAAACACATGACTCTGCCTTAGCCAATCATAATGCTTATCTCGTTATTAACCCACCTCCTCACTCGCTGTGTGAGCCAGGGGTGCGTTCGGATTAAATCAATGCAAAGTAACGCACCGCATTTAACGTCCAGTAATGTTAACGGCGTTATAACGATGCGAAAAGTAATTAGTTAGATTACCCCGTTATTGAAAAAATAACGTTGTAACCTAACGCCGTTCTTTTAAACGGCGTTATTCCAAACACTGATTATATGTACTATAATATACGTATATATTATATATATAATGATGTTTTTCTGACTGTTTATAGACTAATGACATGTCAGCTTTCATGGAAATAAAATAAAATGCAATGAAATGGAAATAAATAAAATAAAAGGTGGTCTTAAAAAGCTTTTTTTCAGAACTAGATTTTACGCTGAATGCCATATAATGACCAACAAATGATTTAATCATATTAAAGTAAACAGAAATGTCCTTAAGCTGAAAATTGTCAACAGAAAAAAAAAAAAAAAAATCTATTATTAACAGAATTCATAAATGCATTAAATAATATTAATAAAAATATGTTATCAATTATGCATATAATGCATCAAATTAAAATATCTAATATTTACATTATATTGTTAAAAATTATCTACATATGTAAAATAATATATATATATATATGTGTGTGTGTGTGTGTGTGTGTGTGTGTGTGTGTGTGTGTGTGTGTGTGTGTATGTAAAGCTATGTTTATTGATTTACATTACATTTAATAATAATTAGTTATACTACATGTATTTATATTTTTAATGATTTGTATTCAGTATTGTAGTTTCCCACTTGCATACTGTTTTTTTTGTTAAATCAATATTTTGTCTAGAAGTTCAACAAACGTTAATGATTTTTTTATTATTACTTCTCATGTCAAGCTTTACTGGGTTAAATAAAGTAATTTCCCACGGAAACAGCTTCCCATACTTCACCAGAGCGAGCACAGCATCTTTATTAACCTCTGAACCCCTGAATCACACTCGTCTGTCAGACCACACACAAACAGTAACGACTCATCCCCGTCGGACACCCACGCTTTACACAGACCTGCTCAGTGTCAGCTCTCCGATGACCTCTGACCTCTTGCACTGGCCGTGTCTCAGTGTGTAACAGTGTGGTGTGAAGCGGGGCACTTACGCTCAGGTTCCTGTCCCAGATCTGGATGGTCCCGTCCTGGCAGCCGGCTGCGATCAGTTTTCCGTCGCGGCTGTAGGTGCAGCAGGTGGGGGTCACTCTCTTGCCCTGCAGCGACCGAGGCTTGAACACAGACTTGTGCTTCTTCTCCGAGGTCAAGTCCCACGTCCGCACCGTCCTGAGAACCAAACCAGAACGGGTTCAAAAATTACAAAATATAAATAAAACTAATATATTACTGTATTTTACATATTTACATTATATATATATTTTTTTAAAAGATTATTGTGAATAAAAAAACAAATATAAAATCAGATAAACTGTTGTGAAATGCTAGTATAAGTGTCAACAAGTTCAACTTTCCCAACTAATACTTTACAGACTGAAAAAGATGGCAAAAAAATCCACAGTTTTTTTTTTTTTTTACTGTATTAGATTATTACTTATCAGATAATGATTGTTTGATTTATTAATTTATGCAGGTCATTATTATGATTTAATAATATTTATTTGATTATTATTTAAAAACAATAAAATATATATTTTTAATAATTAGATCATTATTATTTATCAGATAATTATTAATCATTGATTTTTCTGATTGATTGAATTTTATCTTGATATTTACTCATTAACTAAAATATATATTAATAATAATAATAATATATAATAAGCATTGAATTATTCAATCAGCATTTATTTATTTGCCGCCATTCATTATTTAAAAATATTTTTATAAAAAACACAAATACATGTTAAGTTTATTTATTAGAATATTATTTATTTATCAGATTTTTATCAGTCATTGTTAATTTATTATTTTATTATTTTAATATTTTTTATATTTAATTAAATAACTGAATGAATTAATGAAATTAAAAACACTTCAAAATAAACTCCATATATATGAAGTCATATGATTCATCATATATGAAGTTATGATTTGGGGGACAAAATGCTCTTATATGGGTTTTGGTCTCATATATCATATGATAAGTGCACAATATTGTCTGTATTTATTCAAAATAAGTAAAAATTATATATATATATAATTTGATAAAATGTAAATAAATTATAAATATAAAAAAATAAAATAAATAAATTTTACTAGAATATTCTTTAGCAGTGCAGCTAAGGAAATACAATGTTTTCATGCGTCTTGTCTTTTAAAATATATAAAAATATAATTTTATAATATTATTCATAATATATTGTGACACTGACGTACAAAAGGCATGTTAAATAATTTACATTTTTAATTTAAATAATCCTGAATACAATAAATTGAACAAAATAAAAAATTATACCTCCTGTTTATCTCTATATATATTTAGTTAAAATAAAATGGACAAAAATAAAAAATGATTTATAAATTACTAAAAATATATGAAAAATAAACTAATAAAATAAATATAAACGCTAATAAATAAAATGTACAGATAATATAAAAACATTTATAAATACTAAGTACATGCTAAAACTGTTTTTTTTTTTGGACATCTTGAATATAACTGAACCTAGTAATACAAATAGTAAAAGTTTGTATTAAAACTGCACTAGAAGCTGAATTAAACAAACCGCTCCGACTGAACTCAAGCGGCTCCTAACGCTCAGATCCGACTGCGGGAAAGTGTTCGGAGACACTGGAAAACTCCCCGGATGGATGGAAATAAAGGACAGAATGATTAACAGCTCCCTGATTCTGAAGAGCTGCTCGTGTTTCTCAGGAGCCGCTGCAGATGAAGCTGTGTCTTCATTAATGAGCTCTTAAAGGCTCTGAGAAATTAAACACCGTCTCTGTTTAGGAATGGTGTTAATGGTGAAGAGAGCACTGAACGACACGCAACACTCGCTCTGTGAGGAGAAACCCATTCAGACGTGACCCTGACGCCGATCCATCACACATCAACACATCACACTTCACAAACTGGGTCACACGTCTACCACGAGTCAAAGATGATAAACACATCTCCTGGGACTCTTCTTCATGTGTCCTAGACACATTCATTTCTCAAACACCAAAGAATCATCTTCAACCATCAGCTCACTTCACGTGTCCTGTTTTATTTTAATTGCAAGCTCTGCAGCTGTAAAGAACTGGAAATCTGAGAGCCATCAGAGCAAAAATACTGGATTGATGAAATGGTACAGAACATATTGTATTATTAAATGATTTTGACTATATTTGGGGCCCTTTTCTTCATGCACTACCTTATATTATATATATATATATATATATATATATATATATATATATATATGCTGTCAATCAATTAAAATTAAATTACAACCTTTTTCTCAAATTAATTAATCCCAATCAATCGTGATTAATCTCAACTAACATTTACGTTTTTAAAAATACTTTTAAATTGCAATTATTTTACATTCAATATCCAAATTAATGTAGAAACAAAATTAAGACAGTACATTTTTATTTATATAAAATGAAAATAATATAATATATAATTTTATAGCATTACATATAGTAATACAGATTAATATTATATTATTATTATTATTATTATATTGCATTATATATATTTTTTTTTTGTTAAATAATATATAAAAATTATTATAGAAAATAATATATAATATATAAACAAATTTTTACTTTAATATTTTTAGCAGTGTTGTTTTAAAGAGGATGAATTGTAACTTAATGCAGAAACTTTTTAATAAGTTCACTACTAGCTGCAATACATTTTAGGCAGATTACTGTCAGATTTAAAAAATAAAATAATAATTTTTTTGTAATAATTAAATAATGATAAAAAACCCCAAAGATATCAGATGGCAGAAGAGATGTTTTACAGTCCTAATACTTCTTATATATAAAGAGATGTTTGGCCAGAGCCCCGGAGGTTAATTAACTGATAAAAGCAGCAGTTTAGCAAAGATCCGATGTGACATTAAAGACATTTATAACGTTACGGTAGATTTCGATTTCAAATAAATGCTGTTTTTAAACTTCCTGTGAATCCTGGAGAATTTAATGTGGTGCTGAAAAGTCAGCTTTGATTACAGAAATAAATTACAGACATTCACATAGAAAACAGCCGATTTAAATTATAATATAAAAAAAAAAATTACTGTATTTTTGATCAAATGAATGCAGCTTTGGAGAGCAGCTTGGATAGCAAAGTGCACTAAAAGAGGAAGAGCTGACACAATTACTGCGAGAAGTGCATTTTAATTCAAGAAGAAACTGAAAATGTGTTTTAAACTGGTCAAAAAAGAAAACAGTCCGGAAAATGACTCACTGAATCTGACTCACTCACTGAAAAAATATAAATTTTTCGACAAATTATAAATACATTTTGTGGACGGATTCTCGAATTGCTAAAAAAAAAAAAACAACAACAACAAACAAAAAAACAATCACTGCCATAATTGCTACTTTTAAAAATGTGTGAAAACTGACTCATCTTACAAACGACTCACTGAATCAGACTCATTTACTGAAGGCTGCCATAAATGTTACTTTAAATAAAGGACGACATTACTGACAGAACTAACACCAGAATTGATATGTGATCAAAAATTATGATTTTTCATGAACAGATTCTTAAATTAGTCTAAAAAGAAAACAAACAAAAACTGATTCTTGAATAAATAAATAAATACAAACAGCAAGTATTGTGCTCCGGTCAGAATAACAAATGACTCACTGAATCTGAATAAATACTCTGACTGGATAATGAAAAGAAAAATATTCAAATGACCAAAAATATTTCTATATCACTGAATCACTAACTCTGACTCACTTGAATCACACTAAAATGTGATCAAAAGACTGACTCTTATGAACAAATGACTCTTATGAACAAAGAGTCAACCGAAGTCACTGATTGAATCAAACTATCAGATGACTCACTGAAACAGAATTAAGACTCGGTAAATGACTATCGGTAGATGATTATTTGTATAAACAAATTAAAATTAGTTTTGTGGAGCGATTCCTGAATTAAACGAAAAGACAAGTGTTAAAAACGAAAAGATTCACTGAATCATTCAATCTGACTCACTTTCATGATGCTTGCCATAAATGTTTTTATGTTTAAGAAAAAGAAAATCTTTTTTTAAAACACACACACACATATCGTTTTTTATAAAGATTCTTAAATTAGTCCAGAAACAAAACAAAAATAGTTTTACAAATGACTCGCTGAATCAGACTGTTATACGAATATGAATAAATGACTCTTTTGAACAGATTCTTGAATGAATAAATAAAAACAGCAAGTATTGTGCTCTAGTCAGACAAACAAATGAATCACTGAATCTGAATAAATAATCTAATTGACTGGAAAATATTAAAATATGACCAAAAATATTTTTGTAAACAAATTATACTGATGGAGCGATTCTTGAAATGGCCAAATGAACCTGTCTGAATAAAGACTCACTGAATCACTAAATATGACTCACTTGGTGTCTGAACAAATATAAACAATAAAAAAGACTGATTCTTATGAACAAATGACTCTTATGAACAAGGAGTCAACAGAAGTTACAGTTTGAATCAAACTATTAGATGACTCACTGAATCAGAATTAAGACTCGTTAACTGACTGAATGATTAAAGAATAAAAGATGATTATTTGTACAAACAAATTAAAATTAGTTTTGTGGAAAAATTCCTGAATTAAAAGAAAAGACAAGAGTTAAAAAAAAAGACTTATTGAATCATTCAATCTGACTCACTTTCATGATGCTTGCCATAAATGTCTTTATGTTTAAAGAGAAATAATAAAATCTGATTTTAGAAAAACACCCACATATATCGTTTTTGTTTAAGTTGTGAGTTATGAGAATGGATTGTGTTTGAGGAACGTATTTCAGAGTTTATACAAATGCTAAATTTGATTAAGACTCATTCATTTGGCTCCGTGTTGTTTGGAAAGTGACTAACATCAAACTTTGAATCACTCACATCAAGCCCAGTGAAATACCCACAATCCCCTGGGATTATGGGTTAAAACCCAAGAACACATGGTTTGAAGAAAGACCTTGAACATGCTCAAGTATGCAAACACAAAATGCCTGCAGAAACTAAGCTGAACACTCGACTTTAAGCTCAAACACTGACGCAGTGACTCACCCGTCATTGGAGCAGGTCAGAAACTCCTCTTTAATCTTGGGATGCCAGCAGCCATCGTTCAGCATCGCTGTGTGACCCTACAAGAGGACAGACGACGGATCAAGATAACAGTCAGGCGGCGAAGTGCAAATTAAGCAACGCTCAGTTTGAATTATACTCAAAACTTCTAGTAAATGAATTCGGGACAAAGACGAAAAAGGGTTTAAGCAGAAAGACAATAAGTGTAATATTGCTTTAAATGGTTAACAAAAATGTTAAAAAGTTTTCTGTTTAATTTAATTCCAATTTTGTTCTTGTTTTTCTGAGCAAAAAAAATAATATCATACATTTTCCCCTGATTTACAGAAGAAACCCACTAAAATATCATTCAGTGTAACAATCTCGTCAGGGATAATTACATCAAAAATCAATTTATGACATATTAAAATACTAATTACTTTCACCCCAAATATTATTGTAATTTAATTAAATTTTTTATTTTTTTGCCACTACTCGTAGGTTTTGCGCATTTGTCAGTAAGAATTTTGTATAAATATATATACATACATATATATATATATATATATATATATATATATTTGACCCATTTATAAATAAACAATTATTTTGAATCATAAATAAATAAACATACATACTAAATAAAATACCAATAGATATTTTAAATAATATTAATAAATAAAAATAAAGACTGAATGAAATTCCATTCATTAACATAAATAAAATATAAATATAATTCCAATAAATAATTTACATCATAATGATACTGTGGCGAGTGGGGCGGGGCCGAGAGGCGTGGGAACAAGGAGTGAGGCCAGGTGTAGTGATTGAAGATGAGCTACACCTGAGCCCCACCGCTAGTATCGAGTCCCACGTAGGAGATGGAAGGATATAAAACTGGAGTGACGACCGTGAAGGACGAGAGAGGACCAGGCCTGGGACATTATTTTATGTTTGCTTTTTATTTATGCGCGTCAGTCGCCGTGAGGGGCTGACGCGCTGTTTTGTGTTTACTTTTGAATATTAAAACGTTTTTGATTGTGCGCCGGTTCCCGCCTCCTTCTTCCCGATGAATATGGAGATTTGTTTGTTACAGTGGTGCCGAAGCCCGGGAGAAGGAGGGACGCGCTGCTGAAGATCCCTCGCCGCTGTGGTGAATCCGCGGTGCCCTCGAGCTGGCGAGGTGTGTGCCGCCATGGACGCTCGAGGCGGTGGGCTGGAGCGAGTTGCCGGGAACGGGTGAGCTCGCTGCCGACCGCCCACGACAAGGAGGGGCGGCTGCCGTCCGTGAGGGAGCGGAGGAGTCGGCGCCGTTCGCCAGGGGGCCGGAGCCTGCCGCCTCCGTGACGGAATCCGGAGGGGCAGGGAACGGGGGACTCCTGCCGCTGCCCAAAATCGGAGGAGCCGTCGCCGTCCACCGGGCGGCGGAGGAGTGTCGTGCCGTCCGCCGAGGGCCGTCCAGTGCCACCGCCGGGCACCGCGGAGGAGATCACCCAGCCGGTGGAGGGCCGAGCAGCAGTGCGTCTGGGAACCGGATTTTTTTTTTTTTTTCCTCTCTCCCCTCTCTCGTCCCTGTCGCTCCTCCTTCCATCTCCTTTTCTCTCGCCTCGTCTGTCCTACCCCCAGGTTCCCGCAGGTCCCCGTGAGCGGTCTCCCCCGGAGGGAAGGGGGGGGGGTAGAGCGCAGTCTCGGGAGTACCCCCCGGCCTGCGAGGGGCGATGGGGGTATGTGGCGAGTGGGGCGGGGCCGAGAGGCGTGGGAACGAGGAGTGAGGCCAGGTGTAGTGATTGGAGATGAGCTACACCTGAGCCCCACCGCTAGTATCGAGTCCCACGTAGGAGATGGAAGGATATAAAACTGGAGCGACGACCGTGAAGGACGAGAGAGGACCAGGCCTGGGACATTATTTTAGGTTTTGGCTTTTATTTGTGCGCGTCAGTCGCCGTGAGGGGCTGACGCGCCGTTTTGTGTTTATTTCTGATTATTAAAATGAGTTTTGATTGTGCGCCGGTTCCCGCCTCCTTCTTCCCGATGAATATGGAGATTTGTTTGTTACAGATACATATTGATACAATTTCAAAAGTTCAGTTCATATTAATAAATAAATTCATAGAAATAAAATCTTTGGATTATATGAATAAAATGAATATATAGATACTATTCCAATAAATAACTGAATCACATTAATGCATAAATACAAAAAGTATCTGAATAAAATTCCAATTAATAATTTTAATTATATTAATGCATCACATTAATAAAATCACTAAATAAAATCACAATAAATATTTTTTTTAAGTATTTAAATTAAACCATTTAATCATTAATAAATCTTTATTAATTCCAAAAATGTGGATCATTTTAATAAGTTAAAAAATAAATGAATTAGAAATAAAATCTGCATTAAAATAATTAGGGTCATATTAATAAAATAAATATAAACTTTATTCTTTTCCAAAAAATATATTAACACTTTTAAAAAATCTGGATACAATTCCAAAAGTTTGAGTAAAATAAATAAATATTAGAAAAAACATTTACACGATTCAAATTAATGCTTTGAACCATATTAATACATCCATTTAAAAAAATATCTAAATAAAATTACAATAAATAATCATAAATTAATTGAATAACATCAACGTGTCAAAACTGATTATAGAATATAATATAATTTTTATGGTTTTACTATTTTATGATTAATCAATGTACTTTATCAAAAAAAGGTAGTTTAGAAAAATTTACATCTTTCTTACTAAACACCTCTACTAATAAACATCAGCCTAACATGAATAAACGATGTTTTGTCCTACAGTACAGTATTACATCCTTATAAATGAATACTCTGCTTCACATTCACACTCTACAGAAGAAAACATGTTTCTAATGATGCCTTTGAAGTGTTCATTAAGACACAGGAAACGAGTCTTTTCTAGATTCCTTCTGAGAGAATAAATAAAGCTGTCAGTGATTGTCTGTAATGATGAGCACATGCTGCATTGTTTAAAGCGCAGTATTAAAGCGTGCCATCATAAATATGTTCTGAATACTTAAACGTCCTGAAGGTCACATGAACAAATGCTGCAATTAAGGACACACACTGGCCTCATGGGATACGAAACACAAATTCAGAGCAGATATCTGGCTCCATCCTCAGAAATTCATTGTAAGAACTGACAAAAATCAGAAATGTTTCTTCAGCATATTAGAATAATTTTTGAAGATCATGTGACACTGAATTATGGAGTAATGATGCTGGAAATACAGCTGTAAATCTCAGAAATAAATTACAGCTTACAACATATTAACATAGAAAGCCATTATTTTAAATCGCAATAATATTTGATATTTTTTTATGTAGTTTTGATTGAATAAATGCATCTTTGGTGAGCAGAAGGTCGTGTCAAGTGTGCACACATGTGGAAATAATAACTATTAAAGACTGAATGCAAACATTTCTGTTATGGATGTCCAGTTGGCATCTTTCAACAACAAAACAAAACATTGACAATGACTGAAGAAAGCACCACGCGAGCCACGCTTCACACACTGATTACAAAGGGACAGTGTGTCCGCGAACAGCCTAAAGGACCAGGTGCAATATTTAGTGTGCGCTGGCCTCTCTGATGTAGTTCATGTATACCTCATTACGCCTCGGTCAACAAACAGCGTCCAGATGCAGCAAACAAACAGACCATGAGAACTGACAAACACTCCCAGAGCAGATTCGGAGCGCAAATCAGCCAAAAAGCGTCTGTGAGATGCATACTGGTTTGTCAATTTCTGACCCTTATAATTAAAGGGCAAATTTGCATTTAGTCATTTAGCAGAAACAGAAACTTACAAATGAGGACAAAGCAATCCAAAAAACAAAACAAAAGAGCAATGATATGAGGAGAGTCTCCATTAGGCAAACACTCAAATAAACAGAAATAATACTCATCAAAAATTATATTCAAATTATTAAATCAGTCCATTCAGTCCAAAATATGGAAACAGTAAAAGAATTCCAGGGAAAATTTGCTGGTAAAATGTGAGTCAAAGACAAATTAATAAGCGGAAAATTAATCCCAGTGGCTCCTGTAAATATATTGAGGTCTTATGAAGCGAAACGATCAGTCTGTGCAAGAAACGAAACATTATTTATAGTATATTATTCACAATCCATAGCTTCAGGCAAACGGTCTAGAATGACATTTGGTTCACGAATGAATCATTCTTTTGAAACGATTCTTTTTGGTGAACTACTTGAACCAATTCACCAAATCAGACCGAATCATTTGAAACAGTTCGCAGCTCGGGCAGCACAGATCTAGAAGTTACTCAATCTAAAAAATAGCTTGGAAATAAGCCAAAATAGTGGCGTATCTGATCCACTGACGAATGAATCATTCAGTTCCTCTAACAGTCACTGAACTGAGCAAACAGTTCAACTCCAAACCATAAGTTGAACTGAATATGCACACGTGTGAACAGAGCTTGAATAACGGGGAGAAGTGAGCGTTTTTATGGTTTCTCAAGGTTTATGTAAAAAGGTGAGCTGATAAGACAAGTTTATTCACTTTATATGCTTTAGAGATGTAAAACATCCACATTATGACAAGTTGTGAATCATTTATTTGAACTAACTCATTGAAGTGAACTGTCTGAAGGAATCAGTTCAGAGAAAAGAATCAGGTTTCCCCGTGTGCCAGGCTTTGGATTACAAGTATAAAATGTTGTAAATAATGATCAGTTTCTTGCACAGACTGATTGTTTTGCTTCATAAGACCTCAATATATTTTCAGGAGCCACAGTTTCATGTTTAATCATATGGTTTTTTGACTCTAAAAGTGCTGGTTGCCATTGACTTTTATGAGTCACCAAGGACCACGGCTTTCGCTAAAAATCACTGATTTACTTGAGAAAAGAAAAAAAAACAGGGCTCTAGACCGAGCGGCAACCTCCCGCTCTCTCTCCTGAAGCCAATAAGGAAGTGACTTAAACTGCAATACATCGACTGGCCGCTTGAGGCTGGCTGCAGAAGAGAGTCAGTCCCATAGACTCCCCATGTTAAAATGCCCAACTTTACAGCAGAAAAAAACATGTTTACAGCCTGGTTCAAAAAATGATTTTGGTCTATATTGCTAATTTTGCCCTTCATGACAACTGTGAGGGGGGTGAATTTTTTTTATAACTCATCCGTTTAAATTATATTAAGACTTAAAGTTCTGCATAATTAAGGGCGTGGCCACTTGAGTGACAGTTGGATTGCCGCTGCTGACAATGCCGTCGCGCTAGGTGGGCGTGGCTTCAGCAATCAGCTCCGCCTTTTTGCCCATTTTCGATTATCCGGGAGAGTTGCGCGATGACGTGCTGCCAAGATGGCAACGGCCCGCTCTACACACTTTAGGCTTCAAAACCGCTATTGAGGAGTCTATGGGTGCTTCACGGACACTACGTCCATATTTTTTTACAGTCTATGCTCTAAACTCATTTTTCCCAGAGGTCAATCTGGTGCATGATTTGGTTGCACTTTTAGTATTAATCAATGCATGCTGATGAATAGATTTTCTGTTATCATAGTTTATAGTTACATGGTAACAAAAGTGGTTACAAGAGGTTAACAGAAATTAAAAAAAGTCTAGAGACCTGAAAAGACATCTACATCTTGGCTTGAGGAAGAGTAAATGAACAGCACATTTTAATTCTTGGGTGAACTATCCCTTTAAGATTTCTATATGCAAATGTGTCTTTACGGTTACCTTGGTATTGGCCATGTCCACAATATACTGATCTCCTTTGATGCATTCCATCACCTGGAATCCGTCTCGGTCCAGAACTTTGGCTTGAGAGTTTCCCGCCACAACCAGAATGACGTCCCCAGTGACACTGTACTGCAGAGATCTGATCTGATGACTGCAATCACACACACACACACACACACACACATGATTTTACAAGAGATATTTGTGACCCTGCCGCACAAAAGCAGTCTTGAGTATCTGGGGTATATTTTTATGTCAAAAATCATTAGGATATTAAGTAAAGATCATGTTCCATGAAGATATTTTGTAAATTTCCAACCGTAAATATATCAAAAATTAATTTTTGATTAGTAAAGTGTAGTAGTCAACCGATATTGTTTTTATTTTTGACAGCTGATGCCGATATCTTGGAAAATAGATAATAAATAAAATAAATAAAATAAATAAAAAAAATAAATAAAATCCCGCCTCAAACACATCGGCCAAGCAAGAAAACGATCAACCAATGCCGATATTTGAAAAATGCCAAATATCGGCCGATATATCGACTTTGGCGACCACTAGTAATATGCATTGATAAGAACTTCATTTGAACAACTTTAAAAGATGATTTCTTCAATATTTAGTTGTTTTTTTTTTGCATTTATAAGCATACTTCATTTTCTTTTATACTACAATATATTAATGCCTTCATTTTAACTACATAAAATCAAAGACTACACCAGCACAAAATTAAGCAATATTTTTTTTACCAATATACAAATATAAATATTTTATATATAAACTTTTAAATAAAAATAAAGTTGATTTATACATGGATTGTTTACCCCAAAATAAGAATAAAACATTTATTTTGCTTTATAGAAAATATGAAAATGGCAATAAAATAATGTTAATAATAAGGTTGTTTTTTCTTCAAATAGACAGGCTGGTTAATACCTAATATTTTATTTCCTTGGTGATATATATTATTGATTTTTTTTTTTTTCGGGAAGGCACTTTCTGTATGTCCAAACCTGGTCATGAGCATTAATAATTAAAATCAACTGGGAGAATGAAAAAATCTAATAGTTCATCCCAGACATTTTACTTTTCTTTCATTCTCATCACTTTAATGCAATTACACTTTATTTAAATAAATTAAAAGCTGCACTGCAAACACTTTCATGATGCATAAATACAATTTAAATAATATATCAGTATTTTTTTGCATTATAGCAATGGTGAGAATGTGCTTCACGGTCATTAAAACGACAAAAGCATAAAGTAATAAAGGTTTTGAAAAAAGTCTGTTTCCTTTGCTTCATGTTCTGGTGTGTAATGTGACCCAGCCGTGTTCAAGCACTTAAGCTGTGCTAATACAGAACAAGCACTAGATAAAGCATGATCTGTGCAAACAGAGTTGTAATTGGAAGCCATATTTATCATCTCTGCGCGGTTTAAGAGAGAAGTGAGCACAGTTAGTGTAATATTGAGCGCTGCGGTCCTGGAGAGACTCTAAACTGTGTGGATGACTCTGTGAAAGCGCAGAGAAGAAGAAAACACGATCACCAGAAGCAGAGGTCTGCTCTAAATTCCTGTTACCCTTTCTGGGTCACCAGCTTTATGGGCTCCACATGGGCCGCGTGTTTTCTTTGGCTGTTCTGCTCGCGTCTGCTGGTAAAAAGATGCCACCGTACCTGGACTGATGAACTTGTTAATGTGCCGTGGCGCTTTAGTAAATCACACTCGGGCTCAGCCAATTGGAGTTCAAGATCTCGAGACAATTGGGTTCCACTTTTAGGAGGATTTCAAGGAAAAAGATTAGACAAGACCAAAAATACCCAGCATCTGGCTGCATTTAGCTGATTCGACCGGAGATCGAGGGCCTGTTTAAAAATAGGCTTTGTACGGAAAAGGAGCGTTCTATTTTATTTTTACATTAAATTAACGGGAATTCAAGAAATAAAATGTGCTTAATTATCATTTATAACAAGAAAAATTATTAAAAAATTATGTATATAGTGCAAAGGACTCATTTGTTTAATGTAAAATATAATTGTTTTATACTCATTAGATTTTAATTACTGTAAACCATTATAAATGCTAAATATAAATGAAAATTGTATCAAATATTACGAAGATGTTTTTAACAATACAATTTAAATAATAAATCATTTCTCTCATATTATATAGTAATGTACATTTTTGCATTCAATTCATGGGAATTTGGGGATAAAATGATTAATGAAAATAATTTTAGTTAATGATAAAATGCAAAAAAATATATTTTTCTGCATGTAAAATATTTTTATTTTGTTAGAAATCTCTAGAAATTAATTTTAATTGCTTTGTTCCTTTATTCATTTTAAACACTACATATTTTATCTACATCAGCAATGTTTATTTTTTTATACAATTTAAATAATAAAAACACTTTTTAGAGATAAAATGTGCTTATAAAGTTTGTAATAGGGATACTGATTTAATACATCAGTTCAGTAAACAAGGGGGTAATATTAAGTGACTTACATTGAGTAAAAAAAAAAAATTAATTTTTTATATTTTGCCAATTTCTTTCACCATTGCATAAATGAAATAGCCAAAATGTGCTTTTTACTGTCTTGTCTAGCTTTTAAAAAATTTTTTTAATTATAATAAATAAATAAAAATTATATATATATATATATATATATATATATATATATATATATATATATATATATATATATATATATATATATATATATATATATATATACATACATACATATATATATATATATTTTTTTTTTTTTTTTTTTTTTTTTTTTACAAACACACACGTATATTTACTCAGCACTGAATTTTTTTTTACATTCTAGCAAACAATACACCAACAAACACAATATAACAGAATACAATTTATAAGTGAATCAAAGTATATTTTTTGGCCATTTTTGAGACCCCCTTCTCGAATCAGTGATGCACTTGTACTGTACAAATAAAAGAGACTTAATTTAAAACATCAGAAAATATTACAGATCCCAATTTGAACACTATGTGTGAGTGTTATAAATGGTGCATCGATAATAGAGCAGTAGTGATTATTATTATCGTTGTACTTTTCTTATTTTATTTAAAAAATGCATGAAAATGTAACTGAGCATCGGTTGCGTTCCCTAATACCTCCAGACCCTTGTGTTCCTCTGAGGGGGATTTCTAGAAACAGAGCTCAGACTGGAGACAGACGAGGTGTACGCACCACTCACACGGCTGCAGCGATCGGAAGGCATGCAGCGCAGAGTCCATCCCGGCGAAATCCCAAAACTTGACGTCGTAGTCGTAGCCTCCGGTGACCAGACGAGCGCCGGACGGATCCAGAGCCAGAGCCGAGACCTGGACGAGAAACCAGCTTCATTAGATGCTCTCTAGAGCCTTCAGAGACTATTAATACTCAGAAATATTAAAGAGCTGAATAATGACTCTGAGGTCTTCAGTGTAATAGAACTGACCTCAAACTACTCTTGAATTTGAATTGGTTTTAAATTAATCATTTTGCAACATTGACAAACATTTGAAACAAAAAAAAAAAATATATATATATATATATATATATATATATATATATTTTTTTTTTTTGTGTGTGTGTGTTAGTAAAATATTATAAATTTATAATATTAAAAATGTAATTTAAATTTAATTTTTATATTAAATTCAATTCAATTCATGCATTTAGAAGACGCTTTTATCCAAAGTGACTTACATTGCTAAAAACATTTTTCTATCATGTGTTCCCTGGGATTCAAATAAAAATAAATAATTCTAAATAAATACTTAATAAAATTGCTAGTAATACTAATAACAATAATGTGCTTAAATATCAAGAAAGTAATGTAAATGTTTTTTAGGTTTTTTTTTTGTATGTGACTTATGGACAGTATATATAATAAGACCTTATATAATAATTATGAAATTTTTTTAATCTTTAAAAATAATTATTATATTAAAATATATATGAACTAAAGAAAAATTGCATATATAATTATATTAAAATATTAATATATATCAATCCAAAATTCACAATTCACAATATAAATAATATATTAATTTGAAGGAATTTTATATTGTATATATATATATATATATATATATATATATATATATATATATATATATATATATATATATATATATATAGAGAGAGAAAGAGAGAGAGAGAGAGAGAGAGAGAGAGAGAGAGATCACGTTGGAAATGTATGTATTTACAGACTAATATTACAATATTAATATTTAACTAGTAATAACAAACAGTAATAATATAGCAATATATTATTTTATATTTATTTAAATATTTAAATGTAATGGTAAATGTTATAAATAATACTGCAAATATTACCAAATATATTTAGAAATATTTGAAATAGATGTGACTTAAGGAAGAACAGTTGTTTCTGTGTGTAATGAAGTGGGAGCTGAAGAGAAGAATGAAAAGCTGATTTAGAAATGAATCCGGTCACTGACGGAGGAGTCGATCGGAGGATGAGCGTCAGAGGGACACTTACACTTTTGGAGCCGTGCTGAAGCGTGATCTCATGAGAGTCCGGGATCTTCTTCACTGGACTCTGTCACACAAACACAAACATCATTCAGTAGAGGAGCAACGGAAGCTGTCAGAGCGCTCTTCTCCGGTCAGACGCACGCAGGTCTGAGTGATTGGTGACGTCAGCTGATTACGACACACCTGGGGCTGATGGGATACATTTAACCAAGCGGCCCGAAGCCGTACTCCTCTATCAGAGCCCCTCAAACACCACAGGACTGAGAGAACACACACACACACACACACACACACACACACAGAGAGACAATCCCACACACACACACACACACAATCAATCACACACACACACACACACACACACACACAGAGACAATCACACACACACACACACACACACACAGACAGATACACACACACACACACACACACACACAGACAGATACACACACACACACACACACACACACACAGACACACACACAGAGACAATCACACACACACAGAGAGACAATCCCACACACACACACACACACACACACAGAGAGAGACAATCACACACACACACAGAGACAATCACACACACAGAGACAATCACACACACACACACAATCACACACACACACACAGAGACAGATACACACACACACACACACACACACACACACACACACAGTATGACCCACACACATTGATCAGATGTTTTTAATCTCTCTGAAGCCATCAACTCAACATCTGAGGTAAAATGACATCACATGAAGAACTTCTGAAGTCCAATAAGTCTTTAGTCTTTTGTGTTGATACCAAAGGGCAGTGTGTCCCTCTAGTGGCATCTGAGACACATTACACACACACACACACACACACACACACACACACAGCTCTCACTTGGAGCCAGATAAGTAAATTAAATATTACTGTCTGCTTCACATTATAATATTTAAAGTCCGAATGTCACTGGAAACATGTAAAATAAAAGCAGTTTTGGAAGCTAAATGCAGAAATGTAAACATTCAAAGGTCAAAAGGTTGACAGAAAAACTATTTCATTTCCATAATCTAGAACATCATTAAATCAATGACACTGCAAAAATTAAAAAAAGAGGCTTTAAATGTTAAAATATTCTAGTTCATTGCATTTTCATTGGAAACATTTTTTATAAATACTATGTTTATCTACATTAGCATTAATTAAATGCATCAAATTAACATTTTTACTAAAAATAATTACTTTTCTTACAATGATTTTACTATATAGTTATTTGTGTTTTCATTAGATTTACATTACTATAATCATTAAATATTAATTATATGTTTTGGTTTATCTGTATCAGCGTTAATTAAAGGCATCAAATTTTTACAATTATTTTTTACTCAATTTAAACATTTTGATAATATTACATCATAATAAAAGTTTTAAATATTTTATCATTGCATTAAAGGATTTTTGGAGATAAAACGTGCTTATTAATAATTTAAAATGACCAAGTGGTTAAAAAAAGATACATTTTTTAAATGCAAAATGTATTTCTTTACTATATAGTTAATTTACTGTCATAACATTTCATTACTATAAAACACAAACATGAAAAACCACGTTTTTGTTCATCGACATCAGCACAAAGGCAGCAAATATTATTATAAAGTTTGTTTTTTTACAATACTATTGCTATAATCTATATTAATACAGTATAATATGGATAATACAGATGAAGACAGATTTCAAGTTGAATGTAAACATTAAATCTGATCTGCATGTGTGAATATGATTTATGAGACTGAAAGATGAAAATACACTCACGTCATCTTCCTCATCATTCATATCGTCATCATCATCATCGTCATCATCGTCATCATCATCAGCAGCAGCGGTGCTGTGCTTGTATCCAGGAGGCAGCGGTGGCCCGACCACATCTTCATCATCATCATCATCATCATCATCATCATCATCGCTTTCCTCCGGCTGAGCGCTGAGCACAACAGGAAGTGGAGGACCGATGACATCAGAGTCCTGCTTCCTGTTCACACAAACACAGGACGGAACAAGAACTGGCATTAAAAAGATAGATTACTAATCAGAAATTAAGTTTTGATATATTTACGGTAGGAAATTCAATAAATATCTTCATGGACATGATCTTAACTTAATATCCTCATGATTTTTGGCATTAAAGAGAAATGTATAATTTTGACGCATACAGTGTATTGTTGGCTATGTAGTAATAAAACTTTAAATGCATGACACAAAAAGTACAGAGGTATTAAATCATATTTCGTAACATTCAGTAGATCATTACAGTTTCACAAATTTTAGACTTTTTTTTTGCTGTTACTTTTTTTAGTTACAATTAGGAAAAGTAGCAAAAATAAAACTTTGTGAATATAATATTTCCGGATTAAATAATACATGTCCTTTATATTCAATCTGTTGTGTTTACAATGAGAAAGAAGACAGAATATCTCACACAGAGTTAAAATAATCAAAATATAATTTTCCAAAATATCTGCTATTGAAATTATTATAGAATTTCTGTTATTATTTCTATCATTATTATTACTACAACATAAAAACTGAATAACAATAAAAATAAATAAACATTATATTCTAAAGGGAAACTAGAATTTAAATTTCAAATATCTGCTATTGAAATTACAGATGTTCTGTTATTTTCCCATTATTATTATTATATTATTATTACATAATGAATAATAATAATAATAAATAAAAATCATTTTCTAAAGTGAAATTACAATTTAATTTTTAAAATATCTGCCATTGAAATTATTCTGTTATTATTTCCATTATTATTATTATTAATATTACATTAACACTGAATAATAATAATAGTAAATAAACATTAGAATTAGAATTTTATTTTCTAAATATTTGCTATTTAAATGATTGAATTTCTGTTATTTTCCATCATTATTATTATTATTATTATTACATAATGAATAATGATAATAATAAATAATAAAAATCATATTCTAAAGGGAAACTAGAATTTAATTTTCAAAATATCTGTTATTTCTGTTATTATTTACATTATTATTATTATTATTACTACATTAGTTTTTTTTTTTATATAATAAATAAAAAGAAAACAGATAGAATATAAAAGGAATAGAGCAAGCTAGTGTTAGGTCTTTTTTTTTTGCTTTTGCTTCTTGTTAATTGTATAATAAAAAGAAAAGAAAAACAAAGAATCTAGTGTTAGTATTTTTTTAAAGAGAGCTGGACTGATTGATTCTTTATTGTCTTCCTATAGTAATCATAATGTCATGCAGTGTTGTATTTAATTGAAGTTAGTTGTACCTGGACGCTGACGGCTTGCTGCTCTGAGAGACGCTGCTGGCCTCAGCTTCCTGTTTTTCACGCTCCTCTGTGACAGAAAAACTCAGAGTCAAGAGAATCTTCAAACACAGAGGTCAGAGGTCAGACTAGAGGTGAAGTAATGACCTAAGATGCGCTGGCTCCTCTCGATGGCCGTCCTCCTCGTCTGCTCAAACATCGCCTCCAGGTCAAAGGTGCGCGCTTTCTTCCCTGAGCACCAATCAAACAGGATTCAGACTCAACACGTGACACTGAAGACACACACAGCTCCAGAAACACTCACCGAACCCAGAGAAGCCCATGACTGAGGAGAGGTCCGCATCACTGCTGGAGTCACCTGAGATCATCACCAACACACAATACTTTACATTACACTCTCTAAACATCTGCTATTGAAATTAACACAGATTTTCTGTTATTGTTTACATTATTATTATTACTACGGTTAATAATAATAATAATAAATATATATTCTAAAGGGAAATTAGAATTTAATTTTAATTATTTGCTATTGAAATTATAGAATTTTCCATTATTATTAATATTATTATTACATAAACACTGAATAAACATTCAAAAGGGAAATTAGAATTTAATTTAAAATATCTGCTACTGAAGTTATTATAGAATTTCTGTTATTAATTACATTATTATTATTATTACATTATGCATAATAATACAAAGTATATTATAAAGGGAAATTAGAATTTAATTTTCAAAATATTGAAATTAATAGATTTTTTGTAATTATTTACATTATTATTATTTACATTTTATTACCTTAACACCGAATAATAAATAATACAAATAAATAAACATTCTAAGGGAAATAAGATTTTTTTTTTAAATCTGCTATTGAAATTACAGAATTTCTGTTATTATTTACATTATTGTTATTATTAATACATAAACACTCAATAATAAAAAAATATACATTCTAAAGGGAAATTTGAATTTAATTTTCAAAATATTTGCTATTTAAATTATTATAGAATTTATTATCATTGTTATTATTATTATTATTATTATTATTACATAAACAGTGCATAATAATAAATAAAATTATATACTGAATGGAAAATTTTAGTTTGATTTTCAATTAAATTTTTTGCTATAGCTATTACAGAATTTTTGTTGTTATTATTATTATTATTATTATTAAAGAGTTACTACCTTTACAAAAAGTTATTGAACAATTAATAAAGTGTGGGTGTCAGTTAAAAATAATAAAATAAAACATTCTAAAAGGAAAATCGGAGTTAATTTTTTTACAATTATGCTATTGAAATTATTTGATTTTCTTTTATATACATTTCTGCTCTAGTTATCATTACATAATTTCTGTTATTATTATTATTATTGAAAAAAAATATTTAAATTACAGATTTTCTAAAGGGAAATTTAGAGTTTAATATACATAATTTGGGTTTTTTTTATTATTATAGAATGATTACCTTTACAAAAAGTACTGTGTGTATATAAACAATAAATAATGTTTGGGTGGCAGTCAAAAAATTATAAATTCAATTATTATTATTATTATTATTATTATTATTAAGGGGAATTTGAGTTAGAATTGAATTTATAATATTCTATTATATAATTATAACCTTTACAAAAGAAAAGATACTGTAATAATGAAGAATTTTAATTAAAAATCATCATCACCTAAAGGGAAAATTTTAAATTATTGCCTTAGATTACAAAAACGAACTCGGTGTGCGAGTGATTTATTTAGAGATTAATTTATTATTTATTTAATGATTGATAATGTGTAGGTGGTAAACAAAATAAATATGCTTATGATGGGCATCTGTCCCTCGACGTGATTGGTTATTGAACTGTGACGTAGTAAACCGATGACGGTTATAAACCGTGTATGTTTGAGAAACTAGTTTAAAGAAGAAAATCCTCAGCAATGGTGTTGACTAATGGATTAATGGCACATGTTTTTTCTAAAAGCGAATTAAAAACAACATATAGACTAACGGTTCTGATATTCTGGTTATTGTTGTAGAACCCTCAGAATCGCATGTTCAGGCGTCTGTGATGATGATTTTTTATTATTAAAACAACGCGGCGACCGGAACTGACTTCATTAAACCACCGACGCTTTCAGAAACACGCAGTGCAGCGCTTTAAACACACTGACTTCACTAACACGACGGAAACACTGCACAAAAGACAAAATAAAGTCAGAAACTCACCAGCATCACTCACGCGATCAGCCATGACTAAAAGATCACACACACACTTCCGGGACGCCGAGTCAAAATAAAAGTCTCTCCTAAACACAAGTCCAATGACGTCATCGCGACCTGTTTTCACCACTGATCTATATATATAACTTCTATATTATAGATCAGTGGTTTTCACCATAAACATATAAATACCTAGACGCCTCATTGGCCGCTTTGAGCCGTTCCCGCGATACGTCAACGCGCCAGCCATCTTAGTGAGGGCAAGACTGTCTTAAAACAAAAGAAAGTAAACGGGGGAGCTGCGGTTTTTACTGAATAAAACGATAACGTTTACATTTATCAACCGATTTCAGAGATTTGTGATCTATGTGCAGTTAAAAAACGTTGCCTCCAGTTATTTAGTTAGGTTTGGCAAATTAATGAAAAAAGGAATGGTAAAGGAGCGCTTCCTGGACTCCAAAATTGGTTAAAATAGAGGTGCTCTTTGGATGGGAAACTAGATGCCAAAAATCAAAAATGAAAAAGGAACTCCAAGGCACTCTCAATTACAAAAGTAAAAAAGCCTTTATTATTATGGCTTGGTCACATTAAACTGTCAACTGTGGTGCTAAGGTTACAATTGTTAGTACACACAAGAGACAGCAGATGTCATCATTTCCACTTCTTAACAAATCAATTAAGTACATACAAAAACTACCTCAGCGCCACAGTTGACAGATGGAGACTTCTGGTTGGTGGACTGTTAGTTCATAAGAAACTTTGTTTGTTTGAGATCTGTTTAACTCCCAGAAGAAGTGTAGCCGAAACGCGTTGGAGTTTTTTTAGAAGGTTAATGTGACCAAGCAATAATAATAAAGGCTTTTTTACTTTTGTAATTGAGAGTGCCTTGGAGTTCCTTTTTCATTTTTGGAAAATTATTAATTGAAAGCTCACATTCGTCTCACTTGTTGATTTTTTCGGTTTACAAATCTGTTAATTTAGTATAACTGTGACATATTGAATGTACATTACATGATATGTAGTTGTTTTATTGCTTCCTCTGTGTTCTCATCTCATATTTTGAACACGTGAAATTATGGGTGTAGTGTATGGAAAAATACCAACTTCATCCAGAGTAATATAAGTCATAGTCAGAAGTCAGTAGTCAACTATTTTTAGTGTTTTTAACTTGAACTGATTGTTTAGACTGATTGATTAGATTTTTTTTTTTCATTTAGTGGAGGAGTGGGTGTAGCCACGAAACCATCCCGGTATGGCAAGGCTACACATTTCTGTCGCAGCGACGAAACCTCAACTGACTTCAGCTCGTCAGATGCATAATTTACAACAAATATTTTCATTCTGTCAGAGTTGAAGGGGTAGATATAGAATGGAGACTGCCGGGATAGTTCAGTGTAAATAGGATACACACCATTATCATTTTGTATAAGCTGAAGAGGGTGGGGCAGTGTTCTCAGAAAGAACTCTGTCTTCTGCTCCTATTCCTGTCATGTCCATATCAGTCATGTCTTTCCTAATTTGATGAAGTCTTTTCTGAATGTCTACACGCGTCCTTCGCCTTAAGGTTGATAAGGAGACAGGCTCAGTCTTTCTATTCTAGTTTTGTTCTAAAAGAGAAATTTCAGGAGAGACAGGTTGCAATCAGGTGTGTAAAATGTATAATTGTTTCTAATGTTGTATTTAAATAAATACATTGTTGAATGGTGGTGTTGTCTGATTTCATTACTACACACTAGACAAGAAGAGAGAAACTTCTATTAGTAATTATTTTATATTATATGATTTAAAAAGGTTTATCAAATATAAATCAAGTAATGATCATAGACATATTACAAAAAAAAACCATTAAGCTACACTTGAAATTATGAATTTGTATGTGTATAAATATAATTTATGAATGATTGTACATGTTAAATAATTCCAAAGCCGTTTCGCGAATCAATTGATCGGGGCTTCGGAGTTCGCAAAACATTTGATTCAGATCGCGACTCCGAATCGCCATTGATCGGGGCATGGGAGATCGCAAAACATTTGATTCAGATCGCGACTCCGAATCACGTTCCGCGAATCATTTGTTCGGGGCTTCGGAGTGCAAACCATTTGATTAAGATCGCGACTCCGAATTGCGTTTCGCGAATCATTTGATCGGGGCATCGGAGATTGCAAAACATTTGATTCAAATCGCGACTCCGAATCGCGTTCCGTGAATCATTTGTTCGGGGCTTTGGAGTTAGGCCTGGTTCACACGGGACGATTTTAAAATTGTCAGCAGATTTTCCAAACCTGAGAGACCCCACACACGGCGATAAAAAATCACGGGTCTAACAGTTTTGGTCGCTCCGTGTGTGGTGTGCAGCCACACGGCAATATCAACACATCACACACGAACCGATTTGACTCCCGAGCATTCCCAGGTCAGACGGGAAATCTCGCAAAATCCCTCGAGATCAAACGTGACTTTAGAGTAAACAATCATGGCGGACGAAGAGGATGCAGTGGCCATAGTTTGTGCTTTGTTTTTAACGGGAAAAAAAACATAAGAAAAATAAGAAAAGGCGATGGTCAAAGAGGTGGAGATGACGCGAGCATGGACTATACTTGCTATATCATGATATGGAGATAAGTTGTTGTTTTATCTCATAGAAATGTTGTTATGTACTACACAGATTAATAACCGTTGAAATAAACGTTCATATATTAGTTTCCATGTACTCTGGTGGACTGCAGTTGTGGATGTAGTTATGCCCATCGACTTTATTTGTATTTGTTATATTATATACGCCGGCTGTTTTGATTTTGTTTCCCGGTACTATCACTGCCTCGTCACCTCGCGTTCTGATTGGCTACACGCCACAGTCCACAGGCTGCGTGATTGTTTGTCCTCGGGGGACACCTGACCACACACGAGAAGAAATCGGGCAAAATAAATCCAACATGTTGGATATCCCCGATTTGAGATCGGAGCGGTCCCGACATTCTTCCGAGCAGAGGAGATTAGTCTTAACACACCACACACGGCAGGAATATTTGATCAGATTATTTTACGATAATCGGAGCATCCTAAGATTGTCGGAAGGGCTGAATCGGGGCTAAAATCGGCCCAATTATCCTGCCGTGTGAACCAGCCTTTAGCAAAACATTTGAATCAGATCGTGACTTCGAATCGCGTTTCGCGAATCATTTGCTCGGGGCATCGGAGATCGCAAAACATTTGATTCAGATCGCGACTCTGAATCGCGTTTCGCAAATCATTTGTTCGGGGCTTCGGAGTTAGCAAAACATTTGAATCAGATCGCGACTTCGAATCGCGTTTCGCGAATCATTTGATCGGGGCATGGGAGATTGCAAAACATTTGATTCAAATCGCGACTCCGAATCGCGTTCCGTGAATCATTTGTTCTGGGCTTTGGAGTTAGGCCTGGTTCACACGGGACGATTTTAAAATTGTCAGCAGATTTTCCAAACCTGAGAGACCCCACACACGGCGATAAAAAATCACGGGGTCTAACAGTTTTGGTCGCTCCGTGTGTGGTGTGCAGCCACACGGCAATATCAACACATCACACACGAACCGATTTGACTCCCGAGCATTCCCAGGTCAGACGGGAAATCTCGCAAAATCCCTCGAGATCAAACGTGACTTTAGAGTAAACAATCATGGCGGACGAAGAGGATGCAGTGGCCATAGTTTGTGCTTTGTTTTTAACGGGAAAAAAAACATAAGAAAAATAAGAAAAGGCGATGGTCAAAGAGGTGGAGATGACGCGAGCATGGACTATACTTGCTATATCATGATATGGAGATAAGTTGTTGTTTTATCTCATAGAAATGTTGTTATGTACTACACAGATTAATAACCGTTGAAATAAACGTTCATATATTAGTTTCCATGTACTCTGGTGGACTGCAGTTGTGGATGTAGTTATGCCCATCGACTTTATTTGTATTTGTTATATTATATACGCCGGCTGTTTTGATTTTGTTTCCCGGTACTATCACTGCCTCGTCACCTCGCGTTCTGATTGGCTACACGCCACAGTCCACAGGCTGCGTGATTGTTTGTCCTCGGGGGACACCTGACCACACACGAGAAGAAATCGGGCAAAATAAATCCAACATGTTGGATATCCCCGATTTGAGATCGGAGCGGTCCCGACATTCTTCCGAGCAGAGGAGATTAGTCTTAACACACCACACACGGCAGGAATATTTGATCAGATTATTTTACGATAATCGGAGCATCCTAAGATTGTCGGAAGGGCTGAATCGGGGCTAAAATCGGCCCAATTATCCTGCCGTGTGAACCAGCCTTTAGCAAAACATTTGAATCAGATCGTGACTTCGAATCGCGTTTCGCGAATCATTTGCTCGGGGCATCGGAGATCGCAAAACATTTGATTCAGATCGCGACTCTGAATCGCGTTTCGCAAATCATTTGTTCGGGGCTTCGGAGTTAGCAAAACATTTGAATCAGATCGCGACTTCGAATCGCGTTTCGCGAATCATTTGATCGGGGCATGGGAGATTGCAAAACATTTGATTGAGATCGGGACTCCGAATTCTGTCATAGGCTACTAGATCAAGTTTTAATGAAGAGAAAAGAGGTATAGAGACAAAATTTTGTTAGTAATTCACAGTCCGTAGCATCAGTAACTATATAATTTAGTAAGTGAAAATTAAAACATAATAGGATGAGTTTCAATTTTTATTTTATGTAGCAATGGTCATCTTAACCTCAGTGTGCAGTGTCCAAGGTATTTCAGGACCCCAAATTAAATTCTAATTCATCTAAATGACATGATACTTAATGACTTTACCAAAACAGAAACTGGGATGTCTGATTGTATATATTAGTGTAATAAAATCACTCAGAATGTTCATATAGTGCTTTTGTTTAAAATTGTAATATTAAATGTTTTCCAGTAAATGGAAGAAATCTACCACTTAAGTAAGGCAAATTTTTCTTAAAGCACTTTCTTTCTTTTATCATGGCAAATATCAGTATTCGACATTTTGGGAATAAAACATCAAAACATTATGCATTTGTAATTGCAGGTTAAATGCATTTATATCTTGCATTAAACAGTGTGTGTAAACATCTGTGGGGGTCTCTAGAGAGCGATGTGTAGAGGATTCAAACTTGAGCCAGAGGTTCTTCACCGCTATGAGGAGATCTTTGACGTTAACGTTCTTCCATCTGGTCTCATCATCCACCCTGATGCTCCACATCTTGGTGCAGATGGCACAGTGGTGGACCCAAATGAAGAACCTCCCTGTGGCCTGGTAGAGGTTAAGTGCCCTGACGTGAAAGAAATCGCAGAGGCATCCCATGTTGAGTTTATTGGGGACCATGCAAAACTGAGAAAGAAACACACAATTGGCATTCCACGGTCAGCTGATGGTTACTGGCTTAGTTAACCTGGTGTGATCTTCTGACAAGTACATGAGGTGACTTCCATGTGGAGAGGGTATGGAGAGATGATGAGCTGATCACAGAGATCACGGCTAAAGTTGTTGAATTCTACTTTGGCATATACATTCATTTTTTTGCTAGGAAGAAAATAGGCAAGAAAAATTTCCCAACAAATGATGTTCCTGTTCTATAGTGAATGTAGTTCTATAGTGTTCTATTACAAGAAAAACAGTTACCCCAATAAGTCATGCTTCAATTAATTATATTTTATTGTTATTTATGTTATATTGTTGCAACATACCTACCCCAAACTGGAAAGATATGTCAGGAGGGGTTGGTGATTTCTGGTGTGTTTAGAATCTGAAACGATATTGCAGATCATAAGTAAAAGTAAAGAGTTAGATTTTTATAAAAAATTTCTGACTTAAAATTTCCCCCTAAAATCTAAACATCAAATTAGAAGTATGTGAAAGATTATATTTATAATGTTGGTTAAAACCCTGGCTGAGAAGGTAACAAGCTTAAACTTACTAGAAGATAGCAAAATTTGTTTATCACAAAGCAGACAAGTTACTAGCAGGTGAAGAGAAGCATGAAGTCACTAGCAGGTGTGTAGATGTTGCTGATGTCACTAGCAGGTGTGTAGATGATGCTGATGTCACTGGCAGGTGTGTAGATGATGCTGATGTCACTAGCAGGTGTGTAGATGATGCTGATGTCACTAGCAGGTGAGTAGATGATGGTGATGTCACTAGCAGGTGTGTAGATGATGCTGATGTCACTAGCAGGTGAGTAGATGATGCTGATGTCACTAGCAGGTGTGTAGATGATGCTGATGTCACTAGCAGGTGAGTAGATGATGGTGATGTCACTAGCAGGTGTGTAGATGATGCTCTGCAACACAAAGAACAGGAAAGTGTTAATACAAAAATACTTGAACAGAACAGGATGAAATGGTATTATTCCTGGGCCTGTGCAGACTTCTCAGCTTCATACCTAAAAAAAAGAGTAAAGAAAGAAAAACAGAAAAGGCAATTATTTTAAAATACTACTAAAACCTTTACAAAAGCATTAAAAAGCATGCGTGGTTATAATTAAGTTGTGCCAGTACTTCATATTTTTGCCCAAGTTATACTACTAAAGGTAATATGAAAAAGTTAAAAGTGACACTATTCAGTTTAGAAATGTAATTTAAAAAGTACTATTATTTTATTATTTTGTTCTATATTCAGTAACAAGTTATTGCTTAACACACACAGCTTTATTCATGATTCATCTTTTATTTTTCAGAGCTGAACTTTAACAACACATAATTACCAGAATATTAACCATATTTCATCAATGAACATACATATAGCCTACAAGTAAAATCACAGATAACACATTTTTCCAGTGGAAAATAAATAGTGTAAATATAAAAATAAAAGTTTGAAGAGTTCATGTACTTAATTAGTAAGACTATACAAAAATATTGAGAGAACAGATATTATCTCGAAACATATAAAGTGGTCTTCTTTATGGCACGACTCTTCTCGTCTGCTTCTCGATGGTCAGCCGGTCAGTCAGCTCCACTGCGGGAGGGAAATGATAGTTAGCACGGCTTAACTGATAAAACAAATGAGATTACCCCAAGTGTTTTAAAGTTCACCTACCTGTACCTAATGTACTCGTACCACTTTTAGGTCTTCACGAGTCTCCCTATTGGTCTGCTGGTGCCACTGTGGGAGTAAAATACTAGTTTACTGTGAAAGTGAGCAGTAAAAGGACTATTCGACGAGTCTCTCTCTGGTCTGACAGCCGCGCTGCGGGAGGAAAAGGACAGTTAGCACAGCTTGACAGATTTCACTCACACTATATTTTTATAAAAACAATGTAGCTTTATATCTAGCAAACATCATCAGAATAAAAGGTATAAAGTTAAAGTTAACTTACCACACTCTTGTGGGTTTTCATCTTCACAATAAATCTTTCATGGTGCCATGCTATCGCACGAGGAGATGTTTGTTAACACATAAAAATTACTAACACCTAAAGTGCAACTCATTACACTCTCTGTGCTGTCTGTTTTGGAGGGATGGACATTAATAAATCAGACATTATTTTAGTTTATCCCTATTTGTTGATACTTTACTACATGTTAGGTGTGGATAAATTTATTATTCATGCAACAATGTTTTTACTGTAAAAACGTTCATTAAAAAGCATTGCTATATGGATAAGAATTTGCTCTCAGGTATGTTTTTATCAGGATTTTTGTAAAAGGTTTACTACCAAACTGAATGAAATAGCATAGCATTCTTCGTGACCAGAGTTGGCATATTTCATTCTGTAACCTATACATTTTATGCTATCCAAAATGATCATAATATCTGGTTCTGGCAACACGACGGAGATTAAATCTCTATCAAGGCCCGTTCGGTGACCAAATAAAGTAAGTGTCTTTAAAACACCTGGAGTCGTCTCGTTTGTTTTATCAATTAAGCCATGCTGACCAGCATTTCCCTCCTGCAGTCCCGCATGCTGACCAGCTGACCATCGTGAGGCAGGCGGGAAATGTTTTGAGATGACCCCCGGAGTATCGCATCCTTCTAAATGAGACACAGCTGATATGTGTTCCCTAATTAAGCACATTAACTCTTCAAACTTTTATATTTACACCATTTATTTTCCACTGGCACATCCGACACGTTTTCCCATAAAGATAGCATTTTAATCTATTATGAAGCAGACGTGGCTGTGTGCGCTGTATGCTCACATTAAAAGCGTTTTTATGGAGGTGAAAACGCTTAAGGGCGTTTGCATTACACGCAGAAACATTCAAAAGCATTGAAACTTGTTTCAAAAGCCTCTGCCCAATGAATTTATAAATAAAACATCCTACGTTTGCTAAGTAAACTGCCAACCTTTTAATTTTTTATACAACGTTAACGTTAACCCTTCAGCTACGACAGTTCAATCCGACTGGCTTCGTTAAGTTTCATTAGTGACTCTGCCATTACTGTATTTTCAAATATTAAAAAAAAGAAAAAAGTACATCCAATTATATAGCAGCAGCAGTAATTCGGCTAAAAGTGAAATATAATTATCTTACATTGACAGTTTAGAGAGTTTGCCCATTGACACGCAGACGCTGACCGTGTTGAAGTGGAGAGTAGCAACCGTTTTTTTTTTTTTTTTTGAATGAGAAGGGGCGGGAAGACAACCACGCCAATCATCGCATGACTCAATGACCGCATGACACAAGTGCTTTAAGATTATAAGAAAACCCCTTTGAGATAGTTATAAATAAAATAAAATAGCATTATTTATAAAATAAATAATCTTATATTGGTTACATTATGATATAACTCTAAATGATATAAAACATGAAATACAATTAAATAAATTGAATTGTTAAGATTGTGTAGCTACCCATAACTGTATATAAATAAATAAACTGCAAAAAAAAAAAAAAAAAAACATTAAATGTAACTATAAATATATCCTAATATAGCCCAAATGTGGCCCATCTGGGACCCACAAATTAACAATAATGGGCAGCCTAACTGGGGCCCATACCTGTATCCAAGCTGGGGCCCACATTCAGCCCATCAAAGTGCCCACTCTGAGCCCATGCCCAGTTGGCACCCACATAGCCCAGATAAATCCCATGTGGGGCATGGACATGTTGGCTGGGGTGCTACTTGAGTCGCTGTCCAAGTGCTGAACTAGGCTATACTAACCTTATATGGAATCGTATTCTGAATGTTTAACCTAACAATCGTCATCTGTTGTGTATTAGGAATCAAGACAGGTAAAAATAAAAAACAAAATTATATAATGACATTCTATATAGATAGACAATTGGAGCTAACATTCTACGATAGAATGCCATTCTATAGGGTATAGATCATTGGAGCTAACTGACTCTTGCCGTATACGGTCGACAAAACAGCAAATTTCAGCGCTTTCTTCTGTTCCTCTTTTAGATAAAAACCCAAGTCTAAATCAAGTCGTTCATTCATTGTCATATAGATCCTTCAGATTTTGGTCTGAATTTCCATGCTACTATACAAACTTTTTTTGTTTCAAACAGTTAATTGAACAATAATAAATGATTAATCAAAGATGATTAATTTAGAGCTGTAAACGCGCGTGTGAGGGGCGGAGACGCGCCACGGGTCAGACCGAGTGAGGACCAAACACAGCAGAGCGGTAAGAAACTTCACTCCTCTTATTATTTCTCTTTTACTATAGCGATTTATTTTTAGATACGTGATCTGAGTCTTTCATAGAATTGTAGAGTTATTAGAGAAAGACAGTTATTTTTTACATTCTTTGGTCGAAGTTTTTGGACTTCTGAGCCTGTTCGCGACTTGGTTGATTCAGATCGGCACTTCGGAGCATGTTCGCGACTCGGTTGATTCAGATCGGCACTTCGGAGCATGTTCAAGACTCGGTTGATTCAGATCGGGACTTCGGAGCATGTTCGCGCCCTCGGTTGATTCAGATCGGCACTTCGGAGCATGTTCGCGCCCTCGGTTGATTCAGATCTGCACTGCACAGAGGAGCGTTAAAAGTTACGAGACATAGACTGAAGTCAGATTCCCAGTGAAATGCTCTCGGACAGCAAATGCAATGAGTTTGCATCCTTCTTTTCTGAGAAGATCATCAATATCAGGAAGGCGATTATCACATCCTCAAGTAATGCAGTTAGAAATACCAAGGGTTCACACAAAACAAGGGGAATCTGCTTTTAGTTTCTATGCCGCTCGCAGTTGGAATCAGCTTCCAGAAGAGATCAGATGTAAAACACTAGTCACATTTACATCTAGACTTAAAACTCATCTGTTTAGCTGTGCATTTATTGAATGAGTACTGAGCAATGTCCGAACTGATTGCACTATATTTTCACTGTTTTTTTTTTAATGTGAAATAATTTTGTAACTGTTTTTAAATTCATTTTAATTAAGTAAATTTTTTAATCATTATAAACGTTTTAAAATTGCTTGTTATATTTTTGTTATAATTTTTCTTTATGATTACTTTACTTTCTTTTATGTAAAGCACTTTGAATTACCATTGTGTATGAAATATAAATAAACTTGCCTTGCCTAGTGTGTTAGTGGGCTTATATATATATAAACACACACACACATACACACACTACCGGTCAGAGTTCAGAATGATTTTTAATGTTTTTTTACAGGAATTTATTTTACTCATCAAGACAGCATTTATTTGATCAAAAATACTGGAAAACATGTAATATTGTGAAATATTATTAACAATATTCTATTTTAATATACATGAAGGTGTAATTTATTCATGTGATGTGCAGCTGTATTTTCAGCATCTTTCCTCCAGTCTTCAGTGTCACATGATCTTCAGAAATCAGAATAATATGATGATTTATTATTAGAGTTATCAACAGTTTTGCTGATAAATATTATTTTGGAATCTGTGATACATTTTTCAGGATTCTTTGATGAATAAAAAATTAAAAAGAAGAGCATTTATTTAAAATATAAATATTTTCTAACAATATTCACTACAGTTCAATAGTTTGGGGTCAGTAAATTTTTATCCTTTCTTTTTTATAAGAAATTCTATTCTTTATTAGATTTTAGAATCTTTTATTCAGGATGTGTTGAATTGATAAGAAGTGATATTAATATTGTTAGAAGAGATTTATATTTTGAATAAATGCTGTTCTTTAAAAAAAAAATAATACATCGAAGAATCCTTAAAAAATATCGCAGATTCCAAAATAATATTTGGTAGCACAACTATTAATAGTTCTAATAATAAATCATGATATTTTCATGATTTCTAAAGATCATGTGACACTGAAGACTGGAAGAATGATGCTGAAAATACAGCTGCACATCACAGAAATAAATTATATTGTAAAGGTTATTAAAATATAAACCATTATTTTATAAATTTTATTTTGATAATTTTGAATTATTACTGAAATACAACCTTTTTTGTTTCAAACAGTTCATTGAACAATAATAAATGAAGTACCTGAAGCTGACAAGGAAGTAAATGTATAATAATTAGCAAAGATGATTAATTTAGCGCTGTAAACGCGTGTGTGAGGGGCGGAGACGCTCCACGGGTCAGACCGAGTGAGGACCAAACACAGCAGAACGGTAGGAAACTTCACTCCTCTTATTATTTCTCTTTTACTATAGCGATTTATTTTTAGATACGTGAAATGAGTCTTTCATAGAATTGTAGAGTTATTAGAGAAATAGAGTTATTTTTTACATTCTTTGGTCGAAGTTTTCAGATCGGGACTTCGGAGCCTGTTCGAGACTCGGTTGATTCAGATCGGCACTTCACAGCATATTCGCGACTCGGTAGATTCGGCACTTCGGAGCCTGCTCGCGACTCGGTTGATTCAGATCGGCACTTCGGAGCCTGTTCGCGACTCGGTTGATTTCAGATCGGGACTTCGGAGCATGTTCGCGCCCTCGGTTGATTCAGATCGGCACTTCGGAGCATGTTCGCGACTCGGTTGATTCAGATCGGCACTTCGGAGCACGTTCGCGACTCGGTTGATTTCAGATCGGGACTTCGGAGCATGTTCGCGCCCTCGGTTGATTCAGATCGGCAATTCGGAGCATGTTCGCGCCCTCGGTTGATTTCAGATCGGGACTTCGGAGCATGTTCGCGCCCTCGGTTGATTCAGATCGGCACTTCGGAGCATGTTCGTGACTCGGTTGAATCAGATCGGCACTTCGGAGCATGTTCGTGACTCGGTTGATTCAGATCGGCACTTCGGAGCATGTTCGTGACTCGGTTGATTCAGATCGGCACTTCGGAGCATGTTCGTGACTCGGTTGATTCAGATCGGCACTTCGGAGCATGTTCGTGACTCGGTTGATTCAGATCGGCACTTCGGAGCATGTTCGCGACTCGGTTGATTTCAGATCGGGACTTCGGAGCATGTTCGCGCCCTCGGTTGATTCAGATCGGCAATTCGGAGCATGTTCGCGACTCGGTTGATTTCAGATCGGGACTTCGGAGCATGTTCGCGACTTGGTTGATTCAGATCGGCACTTCGGAGCATGTTCGCGACTCGGTTGATTCAGATCGGCACTTCGGAGCATGTTCGTGACTCGGTTCAATCAGATCGGCACTTCGGAGCATGTTCGCGACTCGGTTGATTTCAGATCGGGACTTCGGAGCATGTTCGCGCCCTCGGTTGATTCAGATCGGCAATTCGGAGCATGTTCGCGACTCGGTTGATTTCAGATCGGGACTTCGGAGCATGTTCGCAACTCGGTTGATTCAGATCGGCACGTCGGAGCCTGTTTGCGACTGGGTTGATTCAGATCGGCACTTCAGAGCGAATTCATTTTAATAAAGTAAATGTTAATCATTATAAAAGTTTTAAAATTGCTTGTTTTATTTTGTTATAATTTTTCTTTATGATTATTTTACTTTCTTTTATGTAAAGCACTTTGAATTACCATTGTGTATGAAATATAAATAAACTTTCCTTGCCTAGTGTGTTAGTGGGCTTATATATATATATATATATATATATAAACACACACACATACACACACTACCGGTCAGAGTTTGGGATCAGAATGATTTTTAATGTTTTTTTTTACAGGAATTTATTTTACTCATCAAGACAGCATTTATTTGATCAAAAATACTGGAAAACATGTAATATTGTGAAATATTATTAACATTTTTGTATTTTAATATACATGAAGGTGTAATTTATTCATGTGATGTGCAGCTGTATTTTCAGCATCTTTCCTCCAGTCTTCAGTGTCACATGATCTTCAGAAATCTGAATAATATGATGATTTATTATTAGAATTATCAACAGTTTTGCTGATAAATATTATTTAGGAATCTGTGATACTTTTTTCAGGATTCTTTGATGAATAAAAAGTTAAAAAGAAGAGCATTTATTTAAAATATAAATATTTTCTAACAATATTCACTACAGTTCAATAGTTTGGGTTCAGTAAATTTTTATCCTTTCTTTTTTTTTTATAAGAAATTGTATTCTTTATTAGATTTTAGATTCTTTTATTCAGGATGTGTTAAATTGATAAGAAGTGATATCAAAGATTAATATTGTTAGAAGGATTTATATTTTGAATAAATGATGTTCTTTTAAAAAAAATTATGCATCGAAGAATCCTAAAAAAGTATCGCAGATTCCAAAATAATATTTGGTAGCACAACTATTAATAGTTCTAATAATAAATCATCATATTTTCATGATTTCTAAAGATCATGTGACACTGAAGACTGGAGGAATGATGCTGAAAATACAGCTGCACATCACAGAAATAAATTATATTTTAAAGGATATTAAAATATAAACCATTATTTTATAAATTTTATTTTGATAATTTTGAATTATTACTGAAATACAACCTTTTTTTGTTTCAAACAGTTCATTGAACAATAATAAATGAAGTACCTGAAGCTGACAATGAAGTAAATGTATAATAATTAACAAAGATGATTAATTAGCGCTGTAAACGCCCGTGTGAGGGGCGGAGACGCGACACGGAGCGTCAGACGCGAGTGAGGACCAAACACAGCAGAACAGTAGGAAACTTCACTCCTCTTATTATTTCTCTTTTACTGTCTATAGCGATTTATTTTTAGATACGTGATCTGAGTCATTCATAGAGTTGTAGAGTTATTAGAGAAATAGAGTTATTTTTTACATTCTTTGGTCGAAGTTTTCAGATCGGGACTTCGGAGCCTGATCGCGACTTGGTTGATTCAGATCGGGACTTCGGAGCATGTTCGCAACTCGGTTGATTCGGCACTTCGGAGCATGTTCGCGACTCGGTTGATTTCATATCGGCACTTCGGAGCATGTTCGCACCCTCGGTTGATTAAGATCGGCACTTCGGAGCATGTTCGCGACTCGGTTGATTCGGCACTTCGGAGCATGTTCGCGCCCTCGGTTGATTCAGATCGGCACTTCGGAGCATGTTCACGTCTCGGTTGATTCAGATCGGCACTTTGGAGCAAGTTCGCGCCCTCGGTTGATTCAGATCGGCACTTCGGAGCATGTTCGCAACTCGGTTGATTGCAGATCGGCACTTCGGAGCATGTTCGCGCCCTCGGTTGATTCAGATCGGCACTTCGGAGCATGTTCACGACACGGTTGATTCAGATCGGCACTTCGGAGCATGTTCGCGCTCTCGGTTGATTCAGATCGGCACTTCGGAGCATGTTCGCGCTCTCGGTTGATTCAGATCGGCACTTCGGAGCATGTTCGCGGCCTTGGTTGATTGAGATCTGCACTGCACAGAGGAGCGTTCAAAGTTACGAGACATAGACTAAAGTAAGATTCCCATTGAAATGCTCTCCGACAGCAAATGCAATGAGTTTGCATCCTTCTTTTCTGAGAAGATCATCAATATCAGGAAGGCGATTAGCACATCCTCAAGTAATGCAGTTAGAAATACCAAGGGTTCACACAAAACAAGGGGGAATCTGCTTTTAGTTTCTATGCCGCTCGCAGTTGGAATCAGCTTCCAGAAGAGATCAGATGTAAAACACTAGTCACATTTACATCTGGACTTAAAACTCATCTGTTTAGCTGTGCATTTATTGAATGAGCACTGTGCAATGTCCGAACTGATTGCACTATATTTTCACTGTTTTTTTTTATGTAAAATAATTTTGTAACTGTTTTAAATTAATTTTAATTAAGTAAATGTTTTAATCATTATAAAAGTTTTAAAATTGCTCGTTTTATTTTTGTTATAATTTTTCTTTATGATTATTTTACTTTATTTTATGTAAAGCACTTTGAATTACCATTGTGTATGAAATATAAATAAACTTTCCTTGCCTAGTGTGTTAGTGGGCTTATATATATATATAAACACACACACACACATACACACACTACCGGTCAGAGTTTGGGATCAGAATGATTTTTAATGTTTTTTTACAGGAATTTATTTTACTCATCAAGACAGCATTTATTTGATCAAAAATACTGGAAAACATGTAATATTGTGAAATATTATTAACATTTTTGTATTTTAATATACATGAAGGTGTAATTTATTCATGTGATGTGCAGCTGTATTTTCAGCATCTTTCCTCCAGTCTTCAGTATCACATGATCTTCAGAAATCTGAATAATATGATGATTTATTATTAGAATTATCAACAGTTTTGCTGATAAATATTATTTAGGAATCTGTGATACTTTTTTCAGGATTCTTTGATGAATAAAAAGTTAAAAAGAAGAGCATTTGTTTAAAATATAAATATTTTCTAACAATATTCACTACAGTTCAATAGTTTGGGTTCAGTAAATTTTTATCCTTTCTTTTTTTTTTATAAGAAATTGTATTCTTTATTAGATTTTAGATTCTTTTATTCAGGATGTGTTAAATTGATAAGAAGTGATATCAAAGATTAATATTGTTAGAAGGATTTATATTTTGAATAAATGATGTTCTTTAAAAAAAATTATGCATCGAAGAATCCTAAAAAAGTATCGCAGATTCCAAAATAATATTTGGTAGCACAACTATTAATAGTTCTAATAATAAATCATCATATTTTCATGATTTCTAAAGATCATGTGACACTGAAGACTGGAGGAATGATGCTGAAAATACAGCTGCACATCACAGAAATAAATTATATTTTAAAGGATATTAAAATATAAACCATTATTTTATGAATTTTATTTTGATAATTTTGAATTATTACTGAAATACAACCTTTTTTGTTTCAAACAGTTCATTGAACAATAATAAATGAAGTACCTGAAGCTGACAATGAAGTAAATGTATAATAATTAACAAAGGTGATTAATTAGCGCTGTAAACGCCCGTGTGAGGGGCGGAGACGCGACACGGAGCGTCAGACGCGAGTGAGGACCAAACACAGCAGAACAGTAGGAAACTTCACTCCTCTTATTATTTCTCTTTTACTGTCTATAGCGATTTATTTTTAGATACGTGATCTGAGTCATTCATAGAGTTGTAGAGTTATTAGAGAAATAGAGTTATTTTTTACATTCTTTGGTCGAAGTTTTCAGATCGGGACTTCGGAGCCTGATCGCGACTCGGTTGATTTCAGATCGGGACTTCGGAGCATGTTCGCGACTCGGTTGATTCGGCACTTCGGAGCATGTTCGCGACTCGGTTGATTTCATATCGGCACTTCGGAGCATGTTCGCACCCTCGGTTGATTAAGATCGGCACTTCGGAGCATGTTCGCAACTCGGTTGATTCGGCACTTCGGACTCGGTTGATTCGGCACTTCGGAGCATGTTCGCGCCCTCGGTTGATTCAGATCGGCACTTCGGAGCATGTTCACGACTCGGTTGATTCAGATCGGCACTTTGGAGCAAGTTCGCGCCCTCGGTTGATTCAGATCGGCACTTCGGAGCATGTTCGTGACTCGGTTGATTCGGCACTTCGGAGCCTGTTCGCGACTCGGTTGATTCAGATCTGCACTGCACAGAGGAGCGTTCAAAGATCAGACATAGACTGAAGACAGATTCCCAGTGAAATGCTCTCCGACAGCAAATGCAATGAGTTTGCATCCTTCTTTTCTGAGAAGATCATCAATATCAGGAAGGCGATTAGCACATCCTCAAGTAATGCAGTTAGAAATACCAAGGGTTCACACAAAACAAGGGGAATCTGCTTTTAGTTTCTATGCCGCTCGCAGTTGGAATCCGCTTCCAGAAGAGATCAGATGTAAAACACTAGTCACATTTACATCTAGACTTAAAACTCATCTGTTTAGCTGTGCATTTATTGAATGAGCACTGTGCAATGTCCGAACTGATTGCACTATATTTTCACTGTTTTTTTTAATGTAAAATAATTTTGTAACTGTTTTTAAATTAATTTTAATTAAGTAAACGTTTTAATCATTATAAAAGCTTTAAAATTTGCTTGTTTTACTTTTTGTTATAATTTTTCTTTATGATTATTTTACTTTCTTTTATGTAAAGCACTTTGAATTACCATTGTGTATGAAATATAAATAAACTTTCCTTGCCTAGTGTGTTAGTGGGCTTATATATATAAACACACACACACATACACACACTACCGGTCAGAGTTTGGGATCAGAATGATTTTTAATGTTTTTTTACAGGAATTTATTTTACTCATCAAGACAGCATTTATTGATCAAAAATACTGGAAAACATGTAATATTGTGAAATATTATTAACATTTTTGTATTTTAATATACATGAAGGTGTAATTTATTCATGTGATGTGCAGCTGTATTTTCAGCATCTTTTCTCCAGTCTTCAGTGTCACATGATCTTCAGAAATCTGAATAATATGATGATTTATTATTAGAATTATCAACAGTTTTGCTGATAAATATTATTTTGGAAGGATTCTTTGATGAATAAAAAGTTAAAAAGAAGAGCATTTATTTAAAATATAAATATTATCTAACAATATTCACTACAGTTCAATAGTTTGGGTTCAGTAAATTTTTATCCTTTCTTTTTTTTTAAAGAAATTGTATTCTTTATTAGATTTTAGAATCTTTTATTCAGGATGTGTTAAATTGATAAGAAGTGATATCAGAGATTAATATTGTTAGAAGAGATTTATATTTTGAATAAATAATGTTCTTTAAAAAAAAATATATATACATCGAAGAATCCTTAAAAAAGTATCGCAGATTCCAAAATAATATTGGGTAGCACAACTATTAATAGTTCTAATAATAAATCATCATATTCTCATGATTTCTAAAGATCATGTGACACTGAAGACTGTTGGAATGATGCTGAAAATACAGCTGCACATCACAGAAATAAATTATATTTTAAAGGATATTAAAATATAAACCATTATTTTTATGAATTTTATTTTGATAATTTTGAATTATTACTGAAATACAACATTTTGTTTCAAACAGTTCATTGAACAATAATAAATGAAGTACCTGAAGCTGACAATGAAGTAAATGTATAATAATTAACAAAGATGATTAATTAGCGCTGTAAACGCCCGTCTGAGGGGCGGAGACGCGACACGGAGCGTCAGACGCGAGTGAGGACCAAACAAAGCAGAACAGTAGGAAACTTCACTCCTCTTATTATTTCTCTTTTACTGTCTATAGCGATTTATTTTTAGATACGTGATCTGAGTCATTCATAGAGTTGTAGAGTTATTAGAGAAATAGAGTTATTTTTTACATTCTTTGGTCGAAGTTTTCAGATCGGGACTTCGGATCCTGATCGCGACTCGGTTGATTCGGCACTTCGGAGCATGTTCGCACCCTCGGTTGATTCAGATCGGCACTTCGGAGCATGTTCGCGACTCGGTTGATTGCAGATCGGCACTTCGGAGCATGTTCGCGCCCTCGGTTGATTCAGATCGGCACTTCGGAGCATGTTCACGACACGGTTGATTCAGATCGGCACTTCGGAGCATGTTCGCGCTCTCGGTTGATTCAGATCGGTACTTCGGAGCATGTTCGCGCTCTCGGTTGATTCAGATCGGCACTTCGGAGCATGTTCGCGGCCTTGGTTGATTCAGATCTGCACTGCACAGAGGAGCGTTCAAAGATCAGACATAGACTGAAGACAGATTCCCAGTGAAATGCTCTCCGACAGCAAATGCAATGAGTTTGCATCCTTCTTTTCTGAGAAGATCATCAATATCAGGAAGGCGATTAGCACATCCTCAAGTAATGCAGTTAGAAATACCAAGGGTTCACACAAAACAAGGGGAATCTGCTTTTAGTTTCTATGCCTCTCGCAGTTGGAATCAGCTTCCAGAAGAGATCAGATGTAAAACACTAGTCACATTTACATCTGGACTTAAAACTCATCTGTTTAGCTGTGCATTTATTGAATGAGCACTGTGCAATGTCCGAACTGATTGCACTATATTTTCACTGTTTTTTTTAATGTAAAATAATTTTGTAACTGTTTTTAAATTAATTTTAATTAAGTAAATGTTTTAATCATTATAAAAGTTTTAAAATTGCTCGTTTTATTTTTGTTATAATTTTTCTTTATGATTATTTTACTTTATTTTATGTAAAGCACTTTGAATTACCATTGTGTATGAAATATAAATAAACTTTCCTTGCCTAGTGTGTTAGTGGGCTTATATATATAAACACACACACACATACACACACTACCGGTCAGAGTTTGGGATCAGAATGATTTTTAATGTTTTTTTACAGGAATTTATTTTACTCATCAAGACAGCATTTATTTGATCAAAAATACTGGAAAACATGTAATATTGTGAAATATTATTAACATTTTTGTATTTTAATATACATGAAGGTGTAATTTATTCATGTGATGTGCAGCTGTATTTTCAGCATCTTTTCTCCAGTCTTCAGTGTCACATGATCTTCAGAAATCTGAATAATATGATGATTTATTATTAGAATTATCAACAGTTTTGCTGATAAATATTATTTAGGAATCTGTGATACTTTTTTCAGGATTCTTTAATGAATAAAAAGTTAAAAAGAAGAGCATTTATTAAAAAAATAAATATTTTCTAACAATATTCACTACAGTTCAATAGTTTGGGTTCAGTAAATTTTTATCCTTTCTTTTTTTTTATAAGAAATTGTATTCTTTATTAGATTTTAGATTCTCTTATTCAGGATGTGTTAAATTGATAAGAAGTGATATCAAAGATTAATATTGTTAGAAGGATTTATATTTTGAATAAATGATGTTCTTTAAAAAAAAATATGCATCGAAGAATCCTAAAAAAGTATCGCAGATTCCAAAATAATATTTGGTAGCACAACTATTAATAGTTCTAATAATAAATCATCATATTTTCATGATTTCTAAAGATCATGTGACACTGAAGACTGGAGGAATGATGCTGAAAATACAGCTGCACATCACAGAAATAAATTATATTTTAAAGGATATTAAAATATAAACCATTATTTTATAAATTTTATTTGGATAATTTTGAATTATTACTGAAATACAACCTTTTTTGTTTCAAACAGTTCATTGAACAATAATAAATGAAGTACCTGAAGCTGACAATGAAGTAAATGTATAATAATTAACAAAGATGATTAATTAGCGCTGTAAACGCCCGTGTGAGGGGCGGAGACGCGACACGGAGCGTCAGACGCGAGTGAGGACCAAACACAGCAGAACAGTAGGAAACTTCACTCCTCTTATTATTTCTCTTTTACTGTCTATAGCGATTTATTTTTAGATACGTGATCTGAGTCATTCATAGAGTTGTAGAGTTATTAGAGAAATAGAGTTATTTTTTTACATTCTTTGGTCGAAGTTTTCAGATCGGGACTTCGGAGCCTGATCACGACTCGGTTGATTTCAGATCGGGACTTCGGAGCATGTTCGCGACTCGGTTGATTAAGATCGGCACTTCGGAGCATGTTCGCGACTCGGTTGATTCGGCACTTCGGAGCATGTTCGTGCCCTCGGTTGATTCAGATCGGCACTTCGGAGCCTGATCACGACTCGGTTGATTTCAGATCGGGACTTCGGAGCATGTTCGCACCCTCGGTTGATTAAGATCGGCACTTCGGAGCATGTTCGCGACTCGGTTGATTCGGCACTTCGGAGCATGTTCGTGCCCTCGGTTGATTCAGATCGGCACTTCGGAGCATGTTCACGACTCGGTTGATTCAGATCGGCACTTTGGAGCAAGTTCGCGCCCTCGGTTGATTCAGATCGGCACTTCGGAGCATGTTCGTGACTCGGTTGATTCGGCACTTCGGAGCCTGTTCGCGACTCGGTTGATTCAGATCTGCACTGCACAGAGGAGCGTTCAAAGATCAGACATAGACTGAAGACAGATTCCCAGTGAAATGCTCTCCGACAGCAAATGCAATGAGTTTGCATCCTTCTTTTCTGAGAAGATCATCAATATCAGGAAGGCGATTAGCACATCCTCAAGTAATGCAGTTAGAAATACCAAGGGTTCACACAAAACAAGGGGAATCTGCTTTTAGTTTCTATGCCGCTCGCAGTTGGAATCCGCTTCCAGAAGAGATCAGATGTAAAACACTAGTCACATTTACATCTGGACTTAAAAACTCATCTGTTTAGCTGTGCATTTATTGAATGAGCACTGTGCAATGTCCGAACTGATTGCACTATATTTTCAATTTTTTTTTTAATGTAAAATAATTTTGTAACTGTTTTTAAATTAATTTTAATTAAGTAAACGTTTTAATCATTATAAAAGCTTTAAAATTTGCTTGTTTTACTTTTTGTTATAATTTTTCTTTATGATTATTTTACTTTCTTTTATGTAAAGCACTTTGAATTACCATTGTGTATGAAATATAAATAAACTTTCCTTGCCTAGTGTGTTAGTGGGCTTATATATATATATATATATATATATATATATATATATATATATATATATATATATATATAAACACACACACATACACACACTACCGGTCAGAGATTGGGATCAGAATGATTTTTAATGTTTTTTTACTGGAATTTATTTTACTCATCAAGACAGCATTTATTTGATCAAAAATACTGGAAAACATAATATTGTGAAATATTATTAACATTTTTCTATTTTAATATACATGAAGGTGTAATTTATTCATGTGATGTGCAGCTGTATTTTCAGCATCTTTCCTCCAGTCTTCATTGTCAAATGATCTTCAGAAATCAAATAATATGATGATTTATTATTAGAATTATCAACAGTTTTGCCGATAAATATTATTTTGGAAGGATTCTTTGATGAATAAAAAGTTAAAAAGAAGAGCATTTATTTAAAATATAAATATTATCTAACAATATTCACTACAGTTCAATAGTTTGGGTTCAGTAAATTTTTATCCTTTCTTTTTTTTTAAAGAAATTGTATTCTTTATTAGATTTTAGAATCTTTTATTCAGGATGTGTTAAATTGATAAGAAGTGATATCAGAGATTAATATTGTTAGAAGAGATTTATATTTTGAATAAATAATGTTCTTTAAAAAAAAATATATATACATCGAAGAATCCTTAAAAAAGTATCGCAGATTCCAAAATAATATTGGGTAGCACAACTATTAATAGTTCTAATAATAAATCATCATATTCTCATGATTTCTAAAGATCATGTGACACTGAAGACTGTTGGAATGATGCTGAAAATACAGCTGCACATCACAGAAATAAATTATATTTTAAAGGATATTAAAATATAAACCATTATTTTTATGAATTTTATTTTGATAATTTTGAATTATTACTGAAATACAACATTTTGTTTCAAACAGTTCATTGAACAATAATAAATGAAGTACCTGAAGCTGACAATGAAGTAAATGTATAATAATTAACAAAGATGATTAATTAGCGCTGTAAACGCCCGTCTGAGGGGCGGAGACGCGACACGGAGCGTCAGACGCGAGTGAGGACCAAACACAGCAGAACAGTAGGAAACTTCACTCCTCTTATTATTTCTCTTTTACTGTCTATAGCGATTTATTTTTAGATACGTGATCTGAGTCATTCATAGAGTTGTAGAGTTATTAGAGAAATAGAGTTATTTTTTACATTCTTTGGTCGAAGTTTTCAGATCGGGACTTCGGATCCTGATCGCGACTCGGTTGATTTCAGATCGGGACTTCGGAGCATGTTCGCGACTCGGTTGATTCGGCACTTCGGAGCATGTTCGCACCCTCGGTTGATTCAGATCGGCACTTCGGAGCATGTTCGCGACTCGGTTGATTGCAGATCGGCACTTCGGAGCATGTTCGCGCCCTCGGTTGATTCAGATCGGCACTTCGGAGCATGTTCACGACACGGTTGATTCAGATCGGCACTTCGGAGCATGTTCGCGCTCTCGGTTGATTCAGATCGGTACTTCGGAGCATGTTCGCGCTCTCGGTTGATTCAGATCGGCACTTCGGAGCATGTTCGCGGCCTTGGTTGATTCAGATCTGCACTGCACAGAGGAGCGTTCAAAGATCAGACATAGACTGAAGACAGATTCCCAGTGAAATGCTCTCCGACAGCAAATGCAATGAGTTTGCATCCTTCTTTTCTGAGAAGATCATCAATATCAGGAAGGCGATTAGCACATCCTCAAGTAATGCAGTTAGAAATACCAAGGGTTCACACAAAACAAGGGGAATCTGCTTTTAGTTTCTATGCCTCTCGCAGTTGGAATCAGCTTCCAGAAGAGATCAGATGTAAAACACTAGTCACATTTACATCTGGACTTAAAACTCATCTGTTTAGCTGTGCATTTATTGAATGAGCACTGTGCAATGTCCGAACTGATTGCACTATATTTTCACTGTTTTTTTTAATGTAAAATAATTTTGTAACTGTTTTTAAATTAATTTTAATTAAGTAAATGTTTTAATCATTATAAAAGTTTTAAAATTGCTCGTTTTATTTTTGTTATAATTTTTCTTTATGATTATTTTACTTTATTTTATGTAAAGCACTTTGAATTACCATTGTGTATGAAATATAAATAAACTTTCCTTGCCTAGTGTGTTAGTGGGCTTATATATATAAACACACACACACATACACACACTACCGGTCAGAGTTTGGGATCAGAATGATTTTTAATGTTTTTTTACAGGAATTTATTTTACTCATCAAGACAGCATTTATTTGATCAAAAATACTGGAAAACATGTAATATTGTGAAATATTATTAACATTTTTGTATTTTAATATACATGAAGGTGTAATTTATTCATGTGATGTGCAGCTGTATTTTCAGCATCTTTTCTCCAGTCTTCAGTGTCACATGATCTTCAGAAATCTGAATAATATGATGATTTATTATTAGAATTATCAACAGTTTTGCTGATAAATATTATTTTGGAAGGATTCTTTGATGAATAAAAAGTTAAAAAGAAGAGCATTTATTTAAAATATAAATATTATCTAACAATATTCACTACAGTTCAATAGTTTGGGTTCAGTAAATTTTTTATCCTTTCTTTTTTTTTAAAGAAATTGTATTCTTTATTAGATTTTAGAATCTTTTATTCAGGATGTGTTAAATTGATAAGAAGTGATATCAGAGATTAATATTGTTAGAAGAGATTTATATTTTGAATAAATAATGTTCTTTAAAAAAAATATATATACATCGAAGAATCCTTAAAAAAGTATCGCAGATTCCAAAATAATATTGGGTAGCACAACTATTAATAGTTCTAATAATAAATCATCATATTCTCATGATTTCTAAAGATCATGTGACACTGAAGACTGTTGGAATGATGCTGAAAATACAGCTGCACATCACAGAAATAAATTATATTTTAAAGGATATTAAAATATAAACCATTATTTTTATGAATTTTATTTTGATAATTTTGAATTATTACTGAAATACAACATTTTGTTTCAAACAGTTCATTGAACAATAATAAATGAAGTACCTGAAGCTGACAATGAAGTAAATGTATAATAATTAACAAAGATGATTAATTAGCGCTGTAAACGCCCGTCTGAGGGGCGGAGACGCGACACGGAGCGTCAGACGCGAGTGAGGACCAAACACAGCAGAACAGTAGGAAACTTCACTCCTCTTATTATTTCTCTTTTACTGTCTATAGCGATTTATTTTTAGATACGTGATCTGAGTCATTCATAGAGTTGTAGAGTTATTAGAGAAATAGAGTTATTTTTTACATTCTTTGGTCGAAGTTTTCAGATCGGGACTTCGGAGCCTGATCGCGACTCGGTTGATTTCAGATCGGGACTTCGGAGCATGTTCGCGACTCGGTTGATTCGGCACTTCGGAGCATGTTCGCACCCTCGGTTGATTCAGATCGGCACTTCGGAGCATGTTCGCGACTCGGTTGATTGCAGATCGGCACTTCGGAGCATGTTCGCGCCCTCGGTTGATTCAGATCGGCACTTCGGAGCATGTTCACGACACGGTTGATTCAGATCGGCACTTCGGAGCATGTTCGCGCTCTCGGTTGATTCAGATCGGTACTTCGGAGCATGTTCGCGACTCGGTTGATTCAGATCTGCACTGCACAGAGGAGCGTTCAAAGATCAGACATAGACTGAAGACAGATTCCCAGTGAAATGCTCTCCGACAGCAAATGCAATGAGTTTGCATCCTTCTTTTCTGAGAAGATCATCAATATCAGGAAGGCGATTAGCACATCCTCAAGTAATGCAGTTAGAAATACCAAGGGTTCACACAAAACAAGGGGAATCTGCTTTTAGTTTCTATGCCTCTCGCAGTTGGAATCAGCTTCCAGAAGAGATCAGATGTAAAACACTAGTCACATTTACATCTGGACTTAAAACTCATCTGTTTAGCTGTGCATTTATTGAATGAGCACTGTGCAATGTCCGAACTGATTGCACTATATTTTCACTGTTTTTTTTAATGTAAAATAATTTTGTAACTGTTTTTAAATTAATTTTAATTAAGTAAATGTTTTAATCATTATAAAAGTTTTAAAATTGCTCGTTTTATTTTTGTTATAATTTTTCTTTATGATTATTTTACTTTATTTTATGTAAAGCACTTTGAATTACCATTGTGTATGAAATATAAATAAACTTTCCTTGCCTAGTGTGTTAGTGGGCTTATATATATAAACACACACACACATACACACACTACCGGTCAGAGTTTGGGATCAGAATGATTTTTAATGTTTTTTTACAGGAATTTATTTTACTCATCAAGACAGCATTTATTTGATCAAAAATACTGGAAAACATGTAATATTGTGAAATATTATTAACATTTTTGTATTTTAATATACATGAAGGTGTAATTTATTCATGTGATGTGCAGCTGTATTTTCAGCATCTTTTCTCCAGTCTTCAGTGTCACATGATCTTCAGAAATCTGAATAATATGATGATTTATTATTAGAATTATCAACAGTTTTGCTGATAAATATTATTTAGGAATCTGTGATACTTTTTTCAGGATTCTTTAATGAATAAAAAGTTAAAAAGAAGAGCATTTATTTAAAATATAAATATTTTCTAACAATATTCACTACAGTTCAATAGTTTGGGTTCAGTAAATTTTTATCCTTTCTTTTTTTTTATAAGAAATTGTATTCTTTATTAGATTTTAGATTCTCTTATTCAGGATGTGTTAAATTGATAAGAAGTGATATCAAAGATTAATATTGTTAGAAGGATTTATATTTTGAATAAATGATGTTCTTTAAAAAAAAATATGCATCGAAGAATCCTAAAAAAGTATCGCAGATTCCAAAATAATATTTGGTAGCACAACTATTAATAGTTCTAATAATAAATCATCATATTTTCATGATTTCTAAAGATCATGTGACACTGAAGACTGGAGGAATGATGCTGAAAATACAGCTGCACATCACAGAAATAAATTATATTTTAAAGGATATTAAAATATAAACCATTATTTTATAAATTTTATTTGGATAATTTGAATTATTACTGAAATACAACCTTTTTTGTTTCAAACAGTTCATTGAACAATAATAAATGAAGTACCTGAAGCTGACAATGAAGTAAATGTATAATAATTAACAAAGATGATTAATTAGCGCTGTAAACGCCCGTGTGAGGGGCGGAGACGCGACACGGAGCGTCAGACGCGAGTGAGGACCAAACACAGCAGAACAGTAGGAAACTTCACTCCTCTTATTATTTCTCTTTTACTGTCTATAGCGATTTATTTTTAGATACGTGATCTGAGTCATTCATAGAGTTGTAGAGTTATTAGAGAAATAGAGTTATTTTTTACATTCTTTGGTCGAAGTTTTCAGATCGGGACTTCGGAGCCTGATCACGACTCGGTTGATTTCAGATCGGGACTTCGGAGCATGTTCGCGACTCGGTTGATTAAGATCGGCACTTCGGAGCATGTTCGCACCCTCGGTTGATTCAGATCGGCACTTCGGAGCATGTTCGCGACTCGGTTGATTGCAGATCGGCACTTCGGAGCATGTTCGCGCCCTCGGTTGATTCAGATCGGCACTTCGGAGCATGTTCACGACACGGTTGATTCAGATCGGCACTTCGGAGCATGTTCGCGCTCTCGGTTGATTCAGATCGGTACTTCGGAGCATGTTCGCGCTCTCGGTTGATTCAGATCGGCACTTCGGAGCATGTTCGCGGCCTTGGTTGATTCAGATCTGCACTGCACAGAGGAGCGTTCAAAGTTACGAGACATAGACTAAAGTAAGATTCCCATTGAAATGCTCTCCGACAGCAAATGCAATGAGTTTGCATCCTTCTTTTCTGAGAAGATCATCAATATCAGGAAGGCGATTAGCACATCCTCAAGTAATGCAGTTAGAAATACCAAGGGTTCACACAAAACAAGGGGAATCTGCTTTTAGTTTCTATGCCTCTCGCAGTTGGAATCAGCTTCCAGAAGAGATCAGATGTAAAACACTAGTCACATTTACATCTGGACTTAAAACTCATCTGTTTAGCTGTGCATTTATTGAATGAGCACTGTGCAATGTCCGAACTGATTGCACTATATTTTCACTGTTTTTTTTAATGTAAAATAATTTTGTAACTGTTTTTAAATTAATTTTAATTAAGTAAATGTTTTAATCATTATAAAAGTTTTAAAATTGCTCGTTTTATTTTTGTTATAATTTTTCTTTATGATTATTTTACTTTATTTTATGTAAAGCACTTTGAATTACCATTGTGTATGAAATATAAATAAACTTTCCTTGCCTAGTGTGTTAGTGGGCTTATATATATATAAACACACACACACATACACACACTACCGGTCAGAGTTTGGGATCGGAATGATTTTTAATGTTTTTTTACAGTAATTTATTTTACTCATCAAGACAGCATTTATTTGATCAAAAATACTGGAAAACATGTAATATTGTGAAATATTATTAACATTTTTGTATTTTAATATACATGAAGGTGTAATTTATTCATGTGATGTGCAGCTGTATTTTCAGCATCTTTCCTCCAGTCTTCAGTGTCACATGATCTTCAGAAATCTGAATAATATGATGATTTATTATTAGAATTATCAACAGTTTTGCTGATAAATATTATTTAGGAATCTGTGATACTTTTTTCAGGATTCTTTGATGAATAAAAAGTTAAAAAGAAGAGCATTTATTTAAAATAAATATTTTCTAACAATATTCACTACAGTTCAATAGTTTGGGTTCAGTAAATTTTTATCCTTTCTTTTTTTTATAAGAAATTGTATTCTTTATTAGATTTTAGATTCTCTTATTCAGGATGTGTTAAATTGATAAGAAGTGATATCAAAGATTAATATTGTTAGAAGGATTTATATTTTGAATAAATGATGTTCTTTAAAAAAAAATATGCATCGAAGAATCCTAAAAAAGTATCGCAGATTCCAAAATAATATTTGGTAGCACAACTATTAATAGTTCTAATAATAAATCATCATATTTTCATGATTTCTAAAGATCATGTGACACTGAAGACTGGAGGAATGATGCTGAAAATACAGCTGCACATCACAGAAATAAATTATATTTTAAAGGATATTAAAATATAAACCATTATTTTATAAATTTTATTTTGATAATTTTGAATTATTACTGAAATACAACCTTTTTTGTTTCAAACAGTTCATTGAACAATAATAAATGAAGTACCTGAAGCTGACAATGAAGTAAATGTATAATAATTAACAAAGATGATTAATTAGCGCTGTAAACGCCCGTGTGAGGGGCGGAGACGCGACACGGAGCGTCAGACGCGAGTGAGGACCAAACACAGCAGAACAGTAGGAAACTTCACTCCTCTTATTATTTCTCTTTTACTGTCTATAGCGATTTATTTTTAGATACGTGATCTGAGTCATTCATAGAGTTGTAGAGTTATTAGAGAAATAGAGTTATTTTTTACATTCTTTGGTCGAAGTTTTCAGATCGGGACTTCGGAGCCTGATCACGACTCGGTTGATTTCAGATCGGGACTTCGGAGCATGTTCGCGACTCGGTTGATTCGGCACTTCGGAGCATGTTCGCGACTCGGTTGATTTCATATCGGCACTTCGGAGCATGTTCGCACCCTCGGTTGATTAAGATCGGCACTTCGGAGCATGTTCGCGACTCGGTTGATTCGGCACTTCGGAGCATGTTCGTGCCCTCGGTTGATTCAGATCGGCACTTCGGAGCATGTTCACGACTCGGTTGATTCAGATCGGCACTTTGGAGCAAGTTCGCGCCCTCGGTTGATTCAGATCGGCACTTCGGAGCATGTTCGTGACTCGGTTGATTCGGCACTTCGGAGCCTGTTCGCGACTCGGTTGATTCAGATCTGCACTGCACAGAGGAGCGTTCAAAGATCAGACATAGACTGAAGACAGATTCCCAGTGAAATGCTCTCCGACAGCAAATGCAATGAGTTTGCATCCTTCTTTTCTGAGAAGATCATCAATATCAGGAAGGCGATTAGCACATCCTCAAGTAATGCAGTTAGAAATACCAAGGGTTCACACAAAACAAGGGGAATCTGCTTTTAGTTTCTATGCCGCTCGCAGTTGGAATCCGCTTCCAGAAGAGATCAGATGTAAAACACTAGTCACATTTACATCTGGACTTAAAACTCATCTGTTTAGCTGTGCATTTATTGAATGAGCACTGTGCAATGTCCGAACTGATTGCACTATATTTTCAAATTTTTTTTTTTTATGTAAAATAATTTTGTAACTGTTTTTAAATTAATTTTAATTAAGTAAACGTTTTAATCATTAAAAAAGCTTTAAAATTTGCTTGTTTTACTTTTTGTTATAATTTTTCTTTATGATTATTTTACTTTCTTTTATGTAAACCACTTTGAATTACCATTGTGAATGAAATATAAATAAACTTTCCTTGCCTAGTGTGTTAGTGGGCTTATAAATATATATATATATATATATATATATATATATATATATATATATATATATATATATATATATATATATAAATAAACACACACATACACACACTACCGGTCAGAGTTTGGGATCAGAATGATTTTGAATGTTTTTTTACAGGAATTTGTTTTACTCATCAAGACATTTATTTGATCAAAAATACTGGAAAACATGTAATATTGTGAAATATTATTAACATTTTTCTATTTTAATATACATGAAAGTGTAATTTATTCATGTGATGTGCAGCTGTATTTTTAGCATCTTTCCTCCAGTCTTCAGTGTCACATGATCTTCAGAAATCAGAATAATATGATGATTTATTATTAGAATTATCAACAGTTTTGCTGATAAATATTATTTTGGAACCTGTGATACTTTTTTCAGGATTCTTTGATGAATAAAAAGTTAAAAAGAAGAACATTTATTTAAAATATAAATATTTTCTAACAATATTCACTACAGTTCAATAGTTTGGGGTCAGAAAATTTGTATCCTTTCTTTTTCCATAAGAAATTATATTCTTTATTAGATTTTAGAATCTTTTCAGGATGTGTTTAATTGATAAGAAGTGATATCAAAGATTAATATTGTTAGAAGAGATTTATATTTTGAATGAATGCTGTTCTTTTAAAAAAAAATGATACATCGAAGAATCCTTAAAAAAGTATTGCAGATTCCAAAATAATATTTGGTAGCACAACTATTAATAGTTCTAATAATAAATCATCATATTTTCATGATTTCTAAAGATCATGTGACACTGAAGACTGGAGGAATGATGCTGAAAATACAGCTGCACATCACAGAAATAAATTATATTGTAAAGGATATTAAAATATAAACCATTTTTTTATGAATTTTATTTTGATAATTTTGAATTATTACTGAAATACAACCTTTTTTGTTTCAAACAGTTCATTGAACAATAATAAATGAAGTACCTGAAGCTGACAATGAAGTAAATGTATAATAATTAATAAAGATGATTAATTAGCGTTGTAAACGCGCGTGTGAGGGGCGGAGACGCGCCGCCGAGCGTCAGACGCGAGTGAGGACCAAACACAGCAGAACAGTAGGAAACTTCACTCCTCTTATTATTTCTCTTTTACTGTCTATAGCGATTTATTTTTAGATACGTGATCTGAGTCTTTCATAGAGTTGTAGAGTTATTAGAGAAATAGAGTTATTTTTTACATTCTTTGGTCGAAGTTTTCAGCTCGGGACTTCGGAGCCTGATCGCGACTCGGTTGATTCGGCACTTCGGAGCCTGTTCGTGACTCGGTTGATTCAGATCGGCACTTCGGAGCATGTTCGCGACTCGGTTGATTCGGCACTTAGGAGCCTGTTCATGACTCGGTTGATTCAGATCGGCACTTCGGAGCCTGTTCGCGACTCGGTTGATTCGGCACTTCGGAGCATGTTCGTGACTCGGTTGATTCAGATCGGCACTTCGGAGCCTGTTCGCGACTTGGTTGATTCAGATCGGCACTTCGGAGCATGTTCGCGCCCTCGGTTGATTCAGATCGGCACTTCGGAGCATGTTCACGACTCGGTTGATTCAGATCGGCACTTCGGAGCATGTTCGTGACTCGGTTGATTCGGCACTTCGGAACATGTTCGCGACTCGGTTGATTCGGCACTTCGGAGCCTGTTCGCGATTCGGTGGATTCAGATCGGCACTTCGGAGCATGTTCGCGACTCGGTTGATTCGGCACTTCGGAGCCTATTCGCGACTCGATGGATTCAGATCGGCACTTCGGAGCATTTTCGCGACTCGGTTGATTTCAGATCGGCACTTCGGAGCATGTTCGCGCCCTCGGTTGATTCAGATCGGCACTTCGGAGCATGTTCACGACTCGGTTGATTCAGATCGGCACTTCGGAGCATGTTCACGACTCGGTTGATTCAGATCGGCACTTCGGAGCATGTTCACGACTCGGTTGATTCAGATCGGCACTTCGGAGCATGTTCACGACTCGGTTGATTCAGATCGGCATTTCGGAGCATGTTCGCGCCCTCGGTTGATTCAGATGTGCACTGCACAGAGGAGCGTTCAAAGTTACGAGACATAGACTGAAGACAGATTCCCAGTGAAATGCTCTCCAACAGCAAATGCAATGAGTTTGCATCCTTCTTTTCTGAGAAGATCATCAATATCAGGAAGGCGATTAGCACATCCTCAAGTAATGCAGTTAGAAATACCAAGGGTTCACACAAAACAAGGGGAATCTGCTTTTAGTTTCTATGCCGCTCGCAGTTGGAATCAGCTTCCAGAAGAGATCAGATGTAAAACACTAGTCACATTTACATCTAGACTTAAAACTCATCTGTTTAGCTGTGCATTTATTGAATGAGCACTGTGCAATGTCCGAACTGATTGCACTATATTTTCACTGTTTTTTTTAATGTAAAATAATTTTGTAACTGTTTTTAAATTCATTTTAATTAAGTAAATTTTTTAATCATTATAAAAGTTTTAAAATTGCTTGTTTTACTTTTGTTATAATTTTTCTTTATGATTAATTTACTTTATTTTATGTAAAGCACTTTGAATTACCATTGTGTATGAAATATAAATAAACTTGCCTTTCCTAGTGTGTTAGTGGGCTTATATATATATATATAAACACACACACATACACACACTACCGGTCAGAGTTTGGGATCAGAATGATTTTTAATGTTTTTTTTTACAGGAATTTATTTTACTCATCAAGACATTTATTTGATCAAAAATACTGGAAAACATGTAATATTGTGAAATATTATTAACATTTTTCTATTTTAATATACATGAAAGTGTAATTTATTCATGTGATGTGCAGCTGTATTTTCAGCATCTTTCCTCCAGTCTTCAGTGTCACATGATCTTCAGAAATCAGAATAATATGATGATTTATTATTAGAATTATCAACAGTTTTGCCGATAAATATTATTTTGGAATCTGTGATACTTTTTTCAGGATTCTTTGATGAATAAAAAGTTAAAAAGAAGAGCATTTATTTAAAATATAAATATTTTCTAACAATATTCACTACAGGTCAATAGTTTGGGGTCAGTACATTTTTATCCTTTCTTTTTTTATGAGAAATTGTATTCTTGATTAGATTTTAGAATCTTTTATTCAGGATGTGTTAAATTGATAAGAAGTGATATCAAAGATTAATATTGTTAGAAGAGATTTATATTTTGAATAAATGCTGTTCTTTAAAAAAAAATGTATACATCGAAGAATCCTTAAAAAATTATCGCAGATTCCAAAATAATATTTGGTAGCACAACTATTAATAGTTCGAATAATAAATCATCATATTTTCATGATTTATAAAGATCATGTGACACTGAAGACTGGAGGAATGATGCTGAAAATACAGCTGCACATCACAGAAATAAATTATATTTTAAAGGATATTCAAATATAAACCATTATTTTATCAATTTTATTTTGATAATTTTGAATTATTACTGAAATACAACCTTTTTTGTTTCAAACAGTTCATTGAAACATGCAAAAATATTTACCAATGATGTAAGAAAAAGAATCTGAATTCAAAGGCTAAACAAGACTCTTTTTCTTCCCCCATTGGCAGATATTTCTGCTCGTTTTAAGCCAAAACTAACAACATTTTGATAATTGAAAAAAAAAAATCATTTTAAATTGTTACTTGTACAGTAAATGCATCTTGATTCAAGAATATTCAGATATTTATACTAGAACAAGACACAAACACGAGTAAGAGGATTGTTTGCAGTCTTACTGTTTCCATCCACCAATTTTTATGCACATTTTGGGATATCACATAAAAATAAATAAATAAATAAATAAAAACACCTGATGGAAACTAATACAAATTCTAAAAATGTGCATAAACGTATGCATTCAACAAAGTAGGATACATTTCTTATCTGGTAAGAAAACGTGCACATAAACGACGATAGAAACACTTAAATGTGCATCATAAAACACGTGACTGTGTGATAGGACAAGAAAACTATTTTGTTGCAAAAATATCTGCAAATGTGGTAAGAAAAATATATTCTCTTAATAGTTAATTATATTCCTCGCCCCTTGGCAGATATCTTTGCTTGTGTTAAGAGAATGAATGATATTCTGCAGTGTCTGGTTCACTCCAGTCTCGGATGGTTCTGTCGTCTTTGCTGATCTCCATCCGAACACAGCATTGACCTTCTTCACCAGCTCCTCTCCGCCGTCTCTGATCCTGCGTGCGATCTCAGAGAACACCAGGTCGCTCTGCAGGCCGAGGCTCTGTGAACGAACCACATCATCACGCTGTGCTCGGAGTCTGGTCTCAGATGTGTGTGTGTGTGTGTGTGTGTGTGTGTGTGTGTGTGTGTGTGTGTACAGACCTGCGGAGACCCGGCGCTGACACACACATCCGTCTGCAGATCTATATTTGCTCCAGACAGCACCACGTCTCCGCTCTCCTTCACCTAGACGTTCCAAGAACGTCCCTAATGTTCTGTAAAGGTTCGGAACTTTCGTTACCTTTAGATAACTTTTAGGGAACGTTGCACAAGGTCGCGAGAACGTCCCCTCCTACGTGGGAATAAATGTATTATTTTGTGTTAAATATAACACCTTAATAAAAAAAAACTCATTAATTTGGAAATTTACTATCACATTTATGCATTTATGAACATCAATTCAAAGTGAAATAACCTACAAACCATTATAAAATAATTTGAATTCTGCTTGTACAACAGATGTTTGTTCAACTGCTCGTATTTCCTACATTGTTGTGGATTTTATTGATAACTTTAAATGTCTGTTAATTTTGTGTGACTTAAGTCAGAAAGAGAGCAGTATAAAAGGATGATGGCAAAAGTATAAAAACACCACTTCACTAACCTGCTCGACTGTTAGCATAACTGCTACCATGTGCTACATTAAATGTATATAAAGTTACATCGAACAATACAAATAAAACATAATATATTTGATTAATGTCTATAGTTGCTGTTTAGCTTTTAATACAAGTTATTGTTTTAGTATTGTTTTACACATTACACTCACCTGGGACTGGACGGCTGTTGTAATCGTGCTCCTGTACCATCTCCACATTTACTGCTCTGCACCACAAACATTCAGTTTTGATGCGTGATTTAAAGTCTCCGCAACTTTTCCACGCAAACCTGGAAGGCCCAGCCCACGGTGCGAGATCGACCAGTCTACTCCGGTTGGACACGGACCTCATCCTCCGTGAAGTGCTTAACACACACTAAAGTAGCCTACCTTTCCTCACAGTAATTGTGCCTCCTCCTCTAGCCATATAGCCCAATTTCGACGCTTTTTTTTTTAAAAAAATTTTCGTCGGTGGGAAAACTATGAAATTATAACTAAGGTTGTTTAAAAACAAAACAAAAACACACACTACACATTGGTCTCCGCCATTTTTCAGCAAGCGAATGAACGCTATAGCGCTTTCACCGGAAAATAACTTATCTGGGATTCAGAGCGAGTTCACAAAACATTTGATTCAGATCGGGACTCCGAATCGCGTTTCGCGAATCATTTGAGATCAGGTCTTTCCAGCGGATTTGCAAAACATTTGATTCTATCATGTAGGCTACTAGATCAAGTTTTAATAAAGAGAAAAGAGGCATAGAGACACATTTCTGTTAATAGCCTGTTAGTAATCACACAGTCCACCAGTAACTGTATAATTTAGTAAGGGAAAATTAAAACAAAATAGGATGAGTTTCAATTTTAATTTTATTTATGTAGCAATGGTCATCTTAACCTCTGTGCAGTGTTTAGGGTATTTAAGGACCCCAAATTAAATTCTAATTCTAATACCGCATCATACAAGTGTTTTTTTTTTTTGTTGAATATTTCGATATTCATTTAAGGAAACAAAGCCATAATTTGATAAGTTTACATTTCCTTTTATTCATTTAGCAGACGCTTTTATTCAAAGCGACATACAAATGAGGATAAAAAAAACTACACAGCAAAAAGAGCAACAAAAAGTTTATAAGCCAGAATAAACAAGATGCATGCAAAATGAAGGCAGATATTGTCTGATATGTTAAGAAATAATATAAAATAAAAAATTGCCAAAATATTTGACTCAAAAAGTCCAGATGATTCAAGCTGTTCGTGACTGTGAGTGTAACAGCAGCAGCAGAGATTATTAACCGTAAATGAAAACATTTAAAACTCTGATTCCTCGATTTAAAAAAATAAATAAAAATGTAGCAAAACGTTACATTCAGATGATATGTAGAACTCTCTGTGATTATCAGTGTCAGACTGTGTGTGTTGTTTTGTCCGGGGCTCGTGGGACAGGCGTACTACTCTGACTGTGACATCATCATCCTGGGGAGGGACTTTAAGAGGATTCAGATCCTCCCAGGAGCCAAACACGGGAACATCCAGGTGGACTGTTCACTGCAGGACGGACAGGAGACACACACACACACACACACACACACACACACACACACACACACACACACGGTTCTGGCGTCCAAACAACATCAAGGTCTTTATAAACTGTTACAGCACTTACTCAGAGTGACACGTAGCATATCTTTTAGCCTCATGGTTGCAGTTTGAGGTTTAGGAATTAGTTTTTTTATTTTTATTATTCTTTATGTTTATGTCAGTTTTAATAATTTTACAATTTTCAACATTTTTTGTAAAAAGTTACTATAATTTTAGCACTGTTTTCATTTAATTTGTATTGCTTTTTACTTTACAAATCATTGGAAAACAACTTTACAGAAAATTAAGTTTCTACAATATTTAGTAGTAGCTTACACGATTTATCTATATCATATTACTTTAGCTTTACTTCAATTACAGAAAACTGTTTTTAGTAGTTTCAGTCTTAGTTAACAACAATGACACATAGTTGGTTGCTTTGGCAATTACTAGTTAGGAATAAATGTTTAACTGTGTGTGCTTATTTTACATATTTATTTTTTTAAATAAAATGTAAAAATTATATATTTTTTGTACGAGTTTCTGTCTTCTGCTGAATGCTAAAAAAAGTATGCTTTAAACACCAAACGGTTGTTGGTACCCATTCACTTCCATAGTATTTCTTCCTGTAGCATAGAAATCAATGGGTGCCGTCAACTGTTTGCTCTCAAAAAAACATCTTCTTTAGTGTTCAGCAGAAAAAAACACACTTGTTCAGGCTGAAGAAGAGTAAACGATCGCAGGATTTGATTGTTTGATTCGTTTTACACAGAAAATAGTTATATGAGTGTTAATCTAAACTGTGTTTGAATATAAAAGCACTTTGTGTGTGAAGATATTTGTGAATCAACCAATCAGCTGTCACTCGATTGCAGAGCCGCTAACTAGATTAAGATCACAGCTACTTTTATTTTCATGATTTTGACCAAAATATAAAAATAATGCATGATGATGATAAAATAACAAAAATATAAAATTTATGAAATGGCCTTTACCTTCTAAAATTAAAGAAATGCAATTTAAAACTATAAATGGATATTATCCAGCAGCAGCTATGCTTAAAAATAGATTTGGTTTTGAAGTGGAGCCATGTGTGTTCTTTTCCCAGGAAGATGAAACTATTGAACATTTGTTTTTCTCTTGTCCAGTGATAAAAATATTCTGGCAAAATGTCACGAATTGGCTGGAAACAAAAATGGAGAGAATTACACAAAGTTAGAGCAAATTCTTTTTGGTAATGAAAACCTTCCGAAGGAATTTTTTAGGATGTACAATATCATAACAATTATGGGTAAATACCATATTCATTAATGTAAATGGCAAAAAAAAAAATCCATCCCTAGTGGTGTTTAAAATGTAACTGAGGGACTTTTTTGCTTCTTTGAAACTTCTGAAAGGCTCCAGTGATAACATTTACTCGCTATGTGAAGATGTCTCAAAATACTTGTCATTATAACTTGTTAAGCTTCCATGTAACTTTAGTTGAAGAATATATGTTGACTGAGGACAATATATGCATATACACAATTTTGTCATGTCTTACTGACTGAAGTGCCTTTGCTTAATTTATTTTATTTTACATGTATTTTTTTTATCGAAATTTGTTTAATTTTATTGTGTTTATATATGTTCTGCCAATAAGTCTCCCATTGAGAGATTTTGTAAATTGTGTTTTGTAAATAAGTGTGTTCAATAAAAAATAAAAAAAGAGACTTAATTTTTCTCCGTTGAATCCAATGGGGTCGCTGTGTCCATTTCTTTTACTTTCTATGCGTAAAATTTGACAGCTTGGGGACACTGAATTTGATTTATTTATACTGTTAATTGTTGTTAAACTGTGTAAAATTAGCGGTTATGTTAAATCAATGCTGGATGGTTTCAAGCTAACATTAACAGATAAGCCCGCACTTTTTGACATTCAAACAGGCGGCCTATTGTCTGAACCAACTCAAACAGTGATTAACATGCTGAAGCTTAATTTTCATTATAAAGAGTCAGATACACACACACACACACACACACGAGACCAAAATTACAAAAATGCAAACTTAATAATGCACAGCTAGCTAGAAGTTAGCGCTAAACCATTATCCACGAGTGAACATGTTAAAGTTTTCCTAATATCAAACGTCTTACAATCATTAATATACACGATGATTTAAAAACCAATGCTGTGAATGTCGCAATATATCAATACTTACTCAAAAGAGGGTTCAGCGCAACCATGTCCCAGCAAAGAAATTCTCGACTGATGTCGGCTCTTGATGTGCTGTACTCAACCTTTGCAATAAGGTCGCGTGCGCGTTTCGCGTCCGAGCATCCGACACTGGTCCGCTCAGGATCCGCTGTTTGACGGCGCCGCTCGAAGGAGGAGCTAATCTTCTGGGCGGCACCCAAACGAATTTGACAGTCACGCAGGTTTGGCGACTTGAAAGCGGATCCACCTAGGAGTCTCCTGCTGATGCACATTTCGGAGCGGATTTGCAAAACATTTGATTCAGATCCGGACTCCTAATCGCGTTTCGGGAATCATTTGATCGGAGCATCGGAGTTCGCAAAACATTTGATTCAGATCCGGACTCCGAATCGCGTTTCGCGAATCATTTGATCGGAGCTTCGGAGTTCGCAAAACATTTGATTCAGATCGGGACTCCGAATCGCGTTTCGCGAATCATTTGATTCAGGCTTCGGAGTTCGCAAAACATTTGATTCAGATCGGGACTCCGAATCGCGTTTCGCGAATCATTTGATCGGAGCTTCGGAGTTCGCAAAACATTTGATTCAGATCGGGACTCCGAATCGCGTTTCGCGAATCATTTGATTCAGGCTTCGGAGTTCGCAAAACATTTGATTCAGATCGGGACTCCGAATCGCGTTTCGCGAATCATTTGATCGGGGCTTCGGAGTTCGCAAAACATTTGATTCAGATCGGGACTCCGAATAGCGTTTCGCGAATCATTTGAGATCAGTCTTTGGAGCAGAGTTGCAAAACATCTGATTCTATCATGTAGGCTACTAGATCAAGTTTTAATAAAGAGAAAAGAGGTATACAGACACATTTTTGTTAATAGCCTGTTAGTAATCCCACAGTCCATCAGTAACTGTATAATTTAGTAAGGGAAAATTCAAACAAAATAGGATGAGTTTCAATTTTAATTTTATTTATGTAGCAATGGTCAGCTTAACCTCTGTGCAGTGTTTAGGGTATTTCAGGACCCCAAATTAAATCCTAATTCTAATACTGCATCATACAAGTGTTTATTTGAGTTGAAATTTTCGATATTCATGTAAGGAAACGAAGCAATAATTTGATAAGTTTACATTTATTCATTTATCAGACGCTTTTATCCAAAGCCACTTACAAATGACGATAAAAAAAACTACACAGCAAAAAGAGCAACAAAAAGTTTATAAGCGAGAATAAACAAGATGCATGCAAAATGAAGGAAGATATTGTCTGATATATTAAGAAATAATATAAAATAAAAATGCTAAAAAAAAATTGCCAAAATATTTGACTCAAAAAGTCCAGATGATTCAAGCTGTTCGTGACTGTGAGTGTAACAGCAGCAGCAGAGATTATTAACCGTAAATGAAAACATTTAAAACTATGATTCCTCGATTTAAATAAATAAATAAAAATGTAGCAAAACGTTACATTCAGATGATATGTAGAACTCTCTGTGATTATCAGTGTCAGACTGTGTGTGTTGTTTTGTCCGGGGCTCGTTGGACAGGCGTACTACTCTGACTGTGACATCATCATCCTGGGGAGGGACTTTAAGAGGATTCAGATCATCCCAGGAGCCAAACACGGGAACATCCAGGTGGACTGTTCACTGCAGGACGGACAGGAGACACACACACACACACGGTTCTGGCGTCCAAACAACATCAAGGTCTTTATAAACTGTTACAGCACTTACTCAGAGTGACACATAGCATAGCTTTTAGCCTCATGGTTGCAGTTTGAGGTTTATGAACTAGTTTTATTAATTTTTTTTTGCCTTTATGTTTATGTCAGTTTTATTAATTTTAGCATTTCAACTTTATTGTAAAAAGTTACTACTTTAATTTTAGTACTGTTTATATTTAATTTATAGTGCTTTTTACTTTACAAATCATTGCAAAGCAACTTCACAGAGAGTTCAGTTTCTACAATATTTAGTAGTAGCTTATACGATTTATCTATATCATTTTACTTTAGCTTTATTTCAATTACAGAAAACTGTTTTTAGTAGTTTCAGTCTTAGTTAACAACAATGACACATAGTTGGTTGCTTTGGGAATTACTAGTTAGGAATAAAAGTTTAACTGTGTGTGCTTTTTTTACAAATAAATAAAAATATATATATTTTTATAAGTTTCTGTCTTCTGTTGAATGCTAAAAAGATGATGCTTTAAACACCAAATGGTTGATGGTACCCATTCACTTCCATAGTATTTCATAGCACAGAAGTCAATGGGTGCTGTCAACTGTTCGCTCTCAAAAAAAACATCTTCTTTAGTGTTCAGCAGAAAAAAAAAACATTTGTTCAGGCTGAGGAAGAGTAAACGTTCGCAGGATTTGATTCCTCTCACACAGACCATACAGTTATATGAGTGTTAATCTAAACTGTGTTTGAATATGAAGCACTGTGTGTGTGAAGATATTTGTGAATCAACCAATCAGCTGTCACTCGATTTCAGAGCCGCTAACTAGAATAAGATCACAGCTGCTTTTATTTTCAGTATAAATATGGAGTTGAACACAAGGCTTGATGAAATGATACTGTGATAAAGATACAGCATATTTATAAACATCGAGGCTCCTGCAGACGTATGTTTTGGGAAAACTGTCCAGTGTTTAATTTTTACTCTTTTCTTTTACTTGCCACCGTTCTACTTGGACACAAACACGAGAGCTTTTAATTTGATGAAGGTCATGGTGTTCTTCTTCAAGGCAAGGCAAGTTTATTTATAAAGCACACTTCGTACACAATGGTAATTGAAAGTGCTTTACATCAAAGAAAGTAAAATAATCATGAAGAAAAATAACAAAAATAAATAAAACAAACAATATTAAAACTTTTAAAATTATTAAAACGTTTACTTTAAATCAATTTAAAAACTGAATATTATTTTATATAAAAAAAACAGAAAATATATTGCAATCAGTTCGGACATTGCACAGTGCTCATTCAATAAATGCACAACTAAACAGATGGTTTTTGAGTCTAGATTTAAATGTGACTAGTGTTTTAGCACATCTGATCTCTTCTGGAAGCTGATTCCAACTGCGGGCAGCATAGTAACTAAAGGCGGACTCCCCTTGTTTTGTGTGAACCCTTGGTATTTCTAACTGACTCGATCCTAGTGATCTGAGTGCTCTGTTAGGTTTATATTCAGTGAACATATCTGTAATATATTTTGGTCCTAGGTCATTTAGTGACTTATATACACCTAAAAGTATTTTAAAATCAATCCTAAATGTAACTGGAAGCCAGTGTAAGGACCTGAGGACTGGTGTGATATGCTCAGATTTTCTGGTTCTAGTCAGAATCCTGGCAGCAGTGTTCTGGATGAGCTGCAGCTGTCTAATGGTCTTTTTGGGAAGGCCAGTGAGGAGCCCATTACAATAGTCCACCCTGCTGGTGATAAAGGCATGAACAAGTTTCTCCAAGTCTCGACTGGAAACAAAACATCTGATTCTTGCCATGTTTTTTAAATGATAGTATGCTGATTTAGATTACTGCTTTGACATGGCTACTGAAACTAAGGTCTGTCTCCAGAATCACACCAAGATTCCTGACTTGATTTTTAGTTGTTTGACCCCTAGAGTCAAGGTATGCATTCACTTTAAAAACTTCATCTTTGTTTCCAAAGGCAATGACTTCAGTTTTTTCCTAATTTAACTGAAGATAGTTCTGGCACATCCAATTATTAATTTCATCAATGCATTGGCAGAGGGAGTCAATGGGGCTGTAGTCATTTGGAGATAAGGCTAGGTAAATCTGGGTATCATAAGCATAGCTGTGATAGGCAATTTGTTTCTCTCTCATTATTTGACTCAGTGGAAGCATATACAGGCTAAACAAGAGTGGTGCAAGAATTGAGCCTTGTGGGACTCCACATGACATGGACATCCATTTAGACTTATGCTCTCCTAGCCTCTCCCTTCTAAGTATGACCTGAACCATTTCAGTACCATCCCAGAGAATGATGCTCTTCCTGTTGTTTTCCAGCTCAAATATCTTAACATCCTTAAATCGAGAAGCATTTACTGAAATATAAATTAGTTCATGTTTAAAACAAGAACAAATATCTGTCAGCGGTTCAGAAAAACAATAGTTTTCACCTTTGGCAGAATTTCTTTCCCCATTTTAAGCATTAACCAATAAAAATCAAAAAATAAATATATTGAGTAGATAATAAAAATTAATATCTGAGGTCATTATGCATCTCCTGCAAATGTCTTGGTTTCGTGATGTTCATATATTAGCACTGGAATACAGAGTGTTATCATTTTGTCTTCTCCAGATTATTGCTGATGTGAAGCAGTGAGGAATCCGCTGTATAGTGATCATGCTCTGCCCTTTAACCTTTCAAATCTGAATATACAGGAATCTAATAATGAATATAATGAATCTAATTTTATATCGAGTATGAAGAGATCTGTAATATACTTGACTGTATGTAATTGTTACTCGTACAGTAAATGCATCTTGATGAATGTTCAGATAGTTATACTAGAACAAGACACAAACACTGAGTAAGAGGATTGTTTGCAGTCTCACTGTTTCCATCCAAGAATTTTTATGCACATTTTGGGATATCACATAAAAATAAATAAAATAAAAAACACCTGATGGAAACTAATACAAATTCTAAAAATGTGCATAAAAAAAACGTATCCATTCAACAAAGTAGGATAAATTTCTTATCTGGTAAGAAAACGTGCACATAAACGACGATAGAAACACTTAAATGTGCATCATAAAACACATGACTGTGTGATAGGACAGAAAAAAACTATTTTGTTGCAAAAATATCTGCAAATGTGGTAAGAAAAATATATTCTCTAAATAGTTAGTTTTATTCCTCACCCCTTTAGCAGATATCTTTGCTTGTGTTAAGAGAATGAATGATATTCTGCAGTGTCTGGTTCACTCCAGTCTCGGACGGTTCTGTCGTCTTTGCTGATCTCCATCCGAACACAGCGTTGACCTTCTTCACCAGCTCCTGACCGCCGTCTCTGATCCTGCGTGCGATCTCAGAGAACACCAGGTCGCTCTGCAGGCCGAGGCTCTGTGAACGAACCACATCATCATGCTGTGCTCGGAGTCTGGCCTCAGATGTGTGTGTGTGTGTGTGTGTGTGTGCAGACCTGCGGAGACCCGGCGCTGACACACATCCGTCTGCAGATCTATATACGCTCTAGACAGCACCACGTCTCCGCTCTCCTTCACCTAGAGCCAGAACAGATCAGCGCTGAACACACACTAAAGGACTAAACACACACACCAAACGCTTTGTCACCTTGCACTGGATGTGAATCCTGTTCCCTTCCTTCCACATCTCCATCTGCAGAGACTGTCCCATATACAACGGCTTCACGAAACGCACCTGAAGCACAGATCAGGGTTATTAACAGAAATTCATTAATTAGATGATATGCAATCAATTTGGACTGAGAATGCACATCACTATTATTGTGATAAATGAGAAAAGCATTGAATAGACATTACAGAATGAATCTTTACAAATTCATTTTTTCACTTTGCATAAATAAAAATGATAAATAATATTGAAATTATAATTTAAATGTGAATCATTTGAGTCAGTTCGGGAGTTCAGAGGACGAATCATTTGAGTCCGTTCGGGAGTTCGGAGCATAGACAGTAAAAGAAATAGACACAGCGACCCCATTGGAACTCAATTGAGACAAGTGAAGCCCGTTTTTAGCTATTTTTAGCACTTCCCTTTCTGACGCGCAGACTCAAACGAAGCTTGATGACATCAGCAACCTGTCTGACAGATGTAAATATTCTAGTAAACTGCCATCGTTAATCCTGCAGAGACGGCGAGCTTGAGCGGGGAGTTCTTTGGCATGAGTGAACAGGAGTACACACCTGCTAGTGACATCAGCATCATCTACACACCTGCTAGTGACATCAGCATCGTCTACACACCTGCTAGTGACATCAGCATCGTCTACACACCTGCTAGTGACATCAGCATCGTCTACACACCTGCTAGTGACATCAGCATCGTCTACTCACCTGCTAGTGACATCAGCATCGTCTACTCACCTGCTAGTGACATCAGCATCATCTACTCACCTGCTAGTGACATCAGCATCATCTACTCACCTGCTAGTGACATCAGCATCGTCTACACACCTGCCAGTGACATGGGGATCATCTTAATTTTTTTTTCTTTTTTTTTTCGGTTTGGTCATTTACAGATCATTCAATCCAATCATTCAAAACATAAACACAATGACCTGGTGCAGGCAGAAGCTAAAGCTTATTGTGCCTGCCCTTAACTTTAAAATCATAAATGCAACACATTAATGACAACATCTGTTCATAACATTAACATTAACACATTAGTGGACCAGTGTCCACCACACCAAAAGCAAGCCGCTTTAATTAATTTTCATTCTGTTGAATATTTTTGTTATTCTCTTGTAAATATTTTTAAACTGAAAAATAGACGTGGCTTGTTTTAACTCATTACAGCAACCCTTCCATAATTTAACTCCTTTATTTGATAAACAGTGTTCTCTTAATGTAGAATGTACTTGTGGTTGATTAAATATACATAGTCCTCTGAGATTATAATTACTTTCTCGCTGGGTAAATAATATTTGCAAGCATTTAGGAATTTTATTATGTTTAACTTGGTAAATAAACTTTGCCGTGTACAAATCAACTAAGTCATAAAACTTCAAAATTTTTGATTGAAGAAACAGTGAATTACTTGGTGAATTGTAAGGTACATAATTAATTAATCTGATAACCTTCTTTTGTAATAGGAAAATTAAATTGGTTCTAGTTTTATATGTATTTCCCCATATTTCAATACCATACGTTAGGTATGGTATGACAAGTGAACTATAAAACATATTGAAAACGATCTGTTAAATAATTTTCTAACCAAGAATATACATTTCCCCTAAATCCATATTTTTCCAGTTTATATAATAATATTCTGTGATCGATGGTATCAAAAGCTTTCTGTAAATCTAAAAAAAACTCCATTTGTATGTAATTTTTTATCTACTGATTGTGATATATTTTCTACCATTTTAACAACTGCCATTGTTGTTGACCTATGAGCTCTGAAACCAAACTGATATTCATTCATTATATTGTTCACTTCAACATAGCTATCTAATCTTTTAACAAATAATTTCTCTAATATTTTTGAAAATTGTGACAACAGAGAAATAGGTCGATAATTACAAAACAAATGTTTGTCGCCACCTTTATACAATGGGAGAACTTTTGATACTTTCATTTGGTTTGGGAATATACCCATTTTAAAGGATTGATTACAAATATATGTAAATGGATAAATAACATTTTCAATAATATTTTTAACCATAAACATATCAAACCCATCATTATCAACTGACTTTTTATTCTTGCAGTCTTTCACTATTTTCAATATTTCATCTTTATTGGTTGGGTTTAAGTAAAATGAATTTGGACATTCATATGTAACCCCAATTTCCATTCCATTATTTGGAATGGGTACAATTTTCTTTGCTAAATTATTGCCTATGTTTACAAAATAATCATTCAACTCTTTAACTATTTCCTCTGTATGACATATTGTATCGTTGTCTTTATTAAAGTAATTAACACTATCCATATTGCTGTGTTTTTTATGTATTAAATCATTAAGTACCTTCCATGTTCCCTGAATGTTTTGTCTATGTTGTGTCAGCAATTTTGTGTAGTAATCTTTATTATTATTTCTAATTATAATCACTAGTTTATTCTTATACGTTTTATATTTGCTTTCAGCATCTTGAGTTCTGGAATGTATAAATTTCCTGTATAATAAATTTTTCTTCTTGCAGGACTTTATAATTCCTTTAGTAAACCACGGTTTCTGCATATTGCATTTGTATGTTATCGTTTTAATTGGACAGCATTTATTATAAATTTCTAGTAATCTCTCCAAAAAAATACCATAAGCGTCATTTGGATATTCATAACTATAAATCCTCATCCCAGTTACACTTATTTAATTCCATTTGCAGTGTTTCAATTGCTTCAGATGTTCTACGTCTCACTGTTCTTGAATATATAGTTGGACCTAATGGTGGTTTAAACACATTTTGGAAACATGCAAAGACAGGCAGGTGGTCACTAATATCAGTCATTAGAATACCTCCAATTTTACCAATATCATTTGAAAATATATTATCAATTAATGTTGCTGATACTGTTGTTATTCTTGTTGGCTTTGCTATTACTGGGAATAATGTACTATTATAAAAAGCATTAATAAATTCTGTGGTCTTCTTATGTCCACCTGGATTAAGCAGGTCAACATTAAAGTCACCACAGACAATATTTGTCTTATTTCCATTTGAATTGAACATGTTCCCTATAAACCCATTAAAAATATCCAATGATGAACCAGGTGTTCTATATATACAGCAAACAATTATATTCTTTTGTTTTTCCATACGAATCTCAACAGTAACACATTCTAATATATTTTCAATAGTGGTTGACATACTAGCCATTATATTACATTGCAGACTTGAGTCAACATAAAGAGCGACTCCACCTCCTCTCCTATCTTTTCTATTCATTACAAACATTTGATATCCCTCTATCTGCTAATTTGTCTTCGTCCAGCCATGTTTCAGAAACAGCTACAACACTAAATTTTGGCAACAGGTTCAAAAAGTCTTTGATTTTTGAAAAGTTACTCCACAAACTCCTACTATTTAAATGTATTACAGAAAAGGCATGTTTCATATTCACTCCTCTCTTAAACTGTTCTTCCGTATAATAGTGACAATTTGGCTGACTACACAAATATTTATCCGGATCAATATCTCTTTCAATGTCATACTTACTATAATTTGTATCATCTATCTTGTAATCATCCATATGTAATATATTGTCATCATCAATATTACATACTGCCATTTATAAAAAATAGACTAATGTAACAAAAACAAACATAAACTAAGCTAAATTCTCTACAAGTCCGTACGATAGTCCACATGTCCAACAACAAAAGAAGTAAATCTTCATAAAGTTCATCACCCATTTTTGCAAAGAGAATTGTAATCTTATCTTGAAAAGTAATCTTATCAACGGTATTGAATATGTATCTCATACAGTTTGCAATTAGAGTTACTTGAACTGTTCCAGGTCTTTTGTTTCCCTTACCATGATCACCTTTGATTCTTCTGGCAACCCATTTGTACGGACCAAAACACGACAATTTCTGGTCCATGTCGCCTGTATCTTCTTTTGTTTCCACAAACTCCTCGCTTGCCTCGCAATATCTGCGTTCTTTCTGGTAAGGTGTTCGTTGATGTAAACGCCACTTCCCCTTAACTTGCGTGCTTGTCGCAGTAAGTCATCCTTGCGCTTTCTGTTCGCAAAGCGAATTACTGATTAGCAGGCTTTTGCTTACTGGGAAGCAGGTGACAAGCCGATATATCCTTCATGTCAATGGTAATGTCCTTTTTTGCAAGAAAAGTTTCCACTTGTTGCTCCAGTGTTTGCAGCTCCTCTACCGGTGCGTTTTCCCCGTCCATAGCACGCCCAGTGCCAGCTGCAGCTACTCGGGCATAATTTCAATGCTTTGTTTCCAATCCATTAATGATTACTTCGTCTACTCGCATATACTGTTCTAGGTCATCAATTCTTCTCTCTAACCCATTTATTACCTCATCCTTCTCCGAAAGAAGTATTTTTAGATTCTTCACTTCATCCACCAGCGTCACTATCTTAGCTTGCTGCTGCGTCAGGGTGAAGATGTCTTTAGACATAAAATTTAGCGATATCTTCATTTCTTCCAACTCATGGTTTAATTCCACTTGTGGATCTATTCTCTTGGGCGGCATGTTTTGCAAGTATTGCTTCGTTTATGGACAAGTTCTAGACACAAACCAGACACAAGCCTCAATCTCAATCATTTACTCACCTGCCAGTGTCATCGGCATCATCTACTCACCTGCTAGTGACATCGGCATCATCAACTCACCTGCTAGTGACATCGGCATCATCTACACACCTCCCAGTGACATCAGCATCATCTACTCACCTGCTAGTGACATCAGCATCATCTACACACCTGCTAGTGACATCATGCTCCTCCTCACCTGCTAGTGACATCAGCATCATCTACACACCTGCTAGTGACATCAGCGTCGTCTACACACCTGCCAGTGACATCAGCATCGTCTACACACCTGCCAGTGACATCAGCATCGTCTACACACCTGCCAGTGACATCACCCTCATCTACACACCTGCTAGTGACATCAGCATCGTCTACAGACCTGCTACTGACATCATGCTCCTCCTCACCTGCTAGTGACATCAGCATCATCTACACACCTGCTAGTGACATCAGCATAATCTGCACACCTGCCAGTGACATCAGCATCATCTTCACACCTGCTAGTGACATCAGCATCATCTACTCACCTGCTAGTGACATCAGGATCATCTAAACACCTGCTAGTGACATCATGCTCCTCCTCACCTGGTAGTGACATCATAATAATAATAATAATAATAATTCCTTACATTTATATAGCGCTTTTCTAGCACTCAAAGCGCTTTACATAGACAGGGGGTATCTCCTCATCCAGCACCAGTGTGCAGCATCCACCTGGATGATGCGACGGCAGCCATAGTGCGCAAGAACGCCCACCACACACCAGCTTACTGATGGAGAGGAGACGGAGTGATGAAGCCAATCAGCAGATATGGGGACTGTTAGGAGGCCATGATGGTCCGAGGCCAATGGGCGAATTTAGCCAGGATGCCGAGGTCACACCTCTACTCTTTTCGAAAGACATCCTGGGATTTTTAATGACCACAGAGAGTCAGGACCTCGGTTTAACGTCTCATCCGAAGGATGGTGCTCGTTGACAGTATAGCGTCCCCATCACTACACTGGGGCGCTAGGACCCACACAGACCACAGGGTGAGCACCCCCTGCTGGCCTCACTAGCACCTCTTCCAGCAGCAACCTAGTTTTCTCAGGAGGTCTCCCATCCAAGTACTGACCAGCCTCAGCTCTGCTTAGCTTCAGTTGGAAACCGGTCTTGGGCTCCAGGGTGATATGGCTGCCGACATCTACATCATGCTCTTCCTCACCTGATAGTGGCATCAGCATCATCTACACACCTGCCAGTGACATCAGCATCATCTACACACCTGCTAGTGACATCATGCTCCTCCTCACCTGCTAGTGACATCATGCTCTTCCTCACCTGATAGTGGCATCAGCATCATCTACACACCTGCCAGTAACATCAGCATCATCTACACACCTGCCAGTGACATCAGCATCATCTACACACCTGCTAGTGACATCATGCTCTTCCTCACCTGCTAGTGACATCAGCATCGTCTACACACCTGGTAGTGACATCATGCTCCTCCTCACCTGCTAGTGGCATCAGCATCATATACACACCTGCCAGTAACATCAGCATCATCTACACACCTGCTAGTGACATCAGCATCGTCTACACACCTGCTAGTGACATCAGCATCGTCTACACCTCTGCTAGTGGCATCAGCATCGTCTACACACCTGCTAGTGGCATCAGCATCATCTACACACCTGCTAGTGACATCAGCATCGTCTACACACCTGCTAGTGACATCAGCATCGTCTACTCACCTGCTAGTGACATCATGCTCCTCCTCACCTGCTAGTGGCATCAGCATCATCTACACACCTGCTAGTAACATCAGCATCATCTACACACCTACCAGTAACATCAGCATCATCTACTCACCTGCTAGTGACATCAGCATCGTCTACACACCTGCTAGTGACATCAGCATTGTCTACAGACCTGCTAGTGACATCAGCATCATCTACAGACCTGCTAGTGACATCATGCTCCTCCTCACCTGCTAGTGGCATCAGCATCATCTACACACCTGCCAGTAACATCAGCATCATCTACACACCTACCAGTAACATCAGCATCATCTACTCACCTGCTAGTGACATCAGCATCGTCTACACACCTGCTAGTGACATCAGCATTGTCTACAGACCTGCTAGTGACATCAGCATCATCTACAGACCTGCTAGTGACATCATGCTCCTCCTCACCTGCTAGTGGCATCAGCATCATCTACACACCTGCTAATGACATCAGCATCATCTACACACCTGCTAGTGACATCAGCATCGTCTACACACCTGCTAGTGACATCAGCATCGTCTACACACCTGCTAGTGACATCAGCATCATCTACAGACCTGCTAGTGACATCATGCTCCTCCTCACCTGCTAGTGGCATCAGCATCGTCTACACACCTGCTAGTGACATCAGCATCGTCTACTCACCTGCTAGTGACATCAGCATCGTCTACACACCTGCTAATGACATCAGCATCGTCTACTCACCTGCTAGTGACATCAGCATCGTCTACACACCTGCTAGTGGCATCAGCATCATCTACACACCTGCCAGTGACATCAGCATCATCTACACACCTGCTAGTGACATCATGCTCTTTCTCACCTGCTAGTGGCATCAGCATCATCTACACACCTGCTAATGATATCAGCATCATCTACACACCTGCCAGTAACATCAGCATCATCTACACACACCTGCTAGTGACATCAGCATCATCTACACACCTGCTAGTGACATCAGCATCGTCTACTCACCTGCTAGTGACATCAGCATCATCTACTCACCTGCTAGTGACATCAGCATCGTCTACTCACCTGCTAGTGACATCAGCATCATCTACAGACCTGCTAGTGACATCATGCTCCTCCTCACCTGCTAGTGGCATCAGCATCGTCTACACACCTGCTAGTGACATCAGCATCGTCTACTCACCTGCTAGTGACATCAGCATCGTCTACACACCTGCTAGTGAGATCAGCATCATCTACACACCTGCTAGTGACATCATGCTCTTCCTCACCTGCTAGTGGCATCAGCATCATCTACACACCTGCCAGTGACATCAGCATCATCTACACACCTGCTAGTGACATCATGCTCCTCCTCACCTGCTAGTGGCATCAGCATCATCTACACACCTGCTAATGATATCAGCATTATCTACACACCTGCCAGTAACATCAGCATCATCTACACACCTGCTAGTGACATCAGCATCGTCTACTCACCTGCTAGTGACATCAGCATCATCTACTCACCTGCTAGTGACATCAGCATCGTCTGCACACCTGCTAGTGACATCAGCATTGTCTGCACACCTGCTAGTGACATCAGCATCGTCTACTCACCTGCTAGTGACATCAGCATCGTCTACAGACCTGCTAGTGACATCATGCTCCTCCTTACCTGCTAGTGACATCAGCATCATCTACACACCTGCCAGTGACATCAGCATCATCTACACACCTGCTAGTGACATCAGCATTATCTACACACCTGCTAGTGGCATCAGCATCATCTACACACCTGCTAATGATATCAGCATCATTTACACACCTGCTAATGACATCAGCATTGTCTACACACCTGCTAGTGACATCAGCATCGTCTACACACCTGCTAGTGGCATCAGCATCATCTACACACCTGCCAGTGACATCAGCATCATCTACACACCTGCTAGTGACATCATGCTCTTTCTCACCTGCTAGTGGCATCAGCATCATCTACACACCTGCTAATGATATCAGCATCATCTACACACCTGCCAGTAACATCAGCATCATCTACACACACCTGCTAGTGACATCAGCATCATCTACACACCTGCTAGTGACATCAGCATCGTCTACTCACCTGCTAGTGACATCAGCATCATCTACTCACCTGCTAGGGACATCAGCATCGTCTACTCACCTGCTAGTGACATCAGCATCATCTACAGACCTGCTAGTGACATCATGCTCCTCCTCACCTGCTAGTGGCATCAGCATCGTCTACACACCTGCTAGTGACATCAGCATCGTCTACACACCTGCTAGTGAGATCAGCATCATCTACACACCTGCTAGTGACATCATGCTCTTCCTCACCTGCTAGTGGCATCAGCATCATCTACACACCTGCCAGTGACATAAGCATCATCTACACACCTGCTAGTGACATCATGCTCCTCCTCACCTGCTAGTGGCATCAGCATCATCTACACACCTGCTAATGATATCAGCATTATCTACACACCTGCCAGTAACATCAGCATCATCTACACACCTGCTAGTGACATCAACATCGTCTACTCACCTGCTAGTGACATCAGCATCATCTACTCACCTGCTAGTGACATCAGCATCGTCTGCACACCTGCTAGTGACATCAGCATCGTCTGCACACCTGCTAGTGACATCAGCATCGTCTACTCACCTGCTAGTGACATCAGCATCGTCTACAGACCTGCTAGTGACATCATGCTCCTCCTTACCTGCTAGTGACATCAGCATCATCTACACACCTGCCAGTGACATCAGCATCATCTACACACCTGCTAGTGGCATCAGCATCATCTACACACCTGCTAATGATATCAGCATCATTTACACACCTGCTAATGACATCAGCATCGTCTACACACCTGCTAATGACATCAGCATCGTCTACTCACCTGCTAGTGACATCAGCATTGTCTACACACCTGCTAGTGACATCAGCATCGTCTACACACCTGCTAGTGGCATCAGCATCATCTACACACATGCCAGTGACATCAGCATCATCTACACACCTGCTAGTGACATCATGCTCTTTCTCACCTGCTAGTGGCATCAGCATCATCTACACACCTGCTAATGATATCAGCATCATCTACACACCTGCCAGTAACATCAGCATCATCTACACACACCTGCTAGTGACATCAGCATCATCTACACACACCTGCTAGTGACATCAGCATCATCTACACACCTGCTAGTGACATCAGCATCGTCTACTCACCTGCTAGTGACATCAGCATCGTCTACTCACCTGCTAGTGACATCAGCATCGTCTACTCACCTGCTAGTAACATCAGCATCGTCTGCACACCTGCTAGTGACATCAGCATCGTCTACACACCTGCTAGTGACATCATGCTCCTCCTTACCTGCTAGTGATATCAGCATCATCTACACACCTGCCAGTGACATCAGCATCATCTACACACCTGCTAGTGACATCAGCATCATCTACACACCTGCTAGTGACATCAGCATTATCTACACACCGGCTAGTGACATCAGCATCGTCTACTGTATTGGCGGACCACTCTTAGCTGGGACGCATTGCTTAGCTTCTTTGACAAGCTATCCAACACAGAGAAACTTAAATTGTACCTTTTTTGAGGTGGATGAGACGGGATTCCAGCAGTTAGATAAACAGGGCAGGTAAGCAGAGCAAGGCAGGCAGCAGGCAGGTAAGTAGGTTGGTAGTAGCAGACAAAGCATGGACTCCAGTAGTCCAACAAACGATTGGTAAGTGGTTGAAAAAAATGGTGGTTAATGAGCTATTTTGCGCTGTAAAATCATCCTATGTGTATATTTTATAGTGGTTGGACCATCTGATGATGTTCTTGGCACTGTAAATAGCCTATACCATTGCCTAATAAGAATCTTCGATCAAGTTACTTTACGTATAGTCACAGGAGCGAAGCAGTAGTATTTTTCGATGAGGTAGGATATATCGATAGATATAGCTGAAATTTTGCGCTACTGTAGGAAAGTCTGAAGAGGTAGGACAAATCGACAGAACACCGGTCATGAGACTGAGCTAAAGAATTTGCTGGATAAAATTGTGGTTGTGTGCTGTGCTTTGACCAATATGTGTCCAAGTATTGTTGGGAAGGCGTCATGTTAGAATTATAAACCATGCTCACATCTAATATGTAAATGTTTTTTTTTTTTTTTTTTTTTTTTTTTTTAAATATTTTGTAATTTTTCTTTTCACATGTATTTTTTTTAGCCATGTCTGTAAATAAAATACACAAAGATTGAATGAAATTCTGCCTCCTTTATCTGTATTAAGGAAGAATTGAGCGAAATCAGTGTTTTTTGGTTGCAAAGCCAATTACATAACTTAAATAGTAGTAACAACCAACTTAATTTCAGTTTATTTACATATTTAACATGTAAATACATTTAGATTAAAACATTTACAGTATTGTTCAAAATAATAGCAGTACAATGTGACTAACCAGAATAATCAAGGTTTTTAGTATATTTTTTATTGCTACGTGGCAAACAAGTTACCAGTAGGTTCAGTAGATTCTCAGAAAACAAATGAGACCCAGCATTCATGATATGCACGCTCTTAAGGCTGTGCAATTGGGCAATTAGTTGAATTAGTTGAAAGGGGTGTGTTCAAAAAAATAGCAGTGTGGCATTCAATCACTGAGGTCATCAATTTTGTGAAGAAACAGGTGTGAATCAGGTTCCCCCTATTTAAGGATGAAGCCAACACTTGTTGAACATGCATTTGAAAGCTGAGGAAAATGGGTCGTTCAAGACATTGTTCAGAAGAACAGCGTACTTTGATTAAAAAGTTGATTAGAGAGGGGAAAACCTATAAAGAGGTGCAAAAAATGATAGGCTGTTCAGCTAAAATGATCTCCAATGCCTTAAAATGGAGAGCAAAACCAGAGAGACGTGGAAGAAAACGGAAGACAACCATCAAAATGGATAGAAGAATAACCAGAATGGCAAAGGCTCAGCCAATGATCACCTCCAGGATGATCAAAGACAGTCTGGAGTTACCTGTAAGTACTGTGACAGTTAGAAGACGTCTGTGTGAAGCTAATCTATTTTCAAGAATCCCCCGCAAAGTCCCTCTGTTAAAAAAAAAGGCATGTGCAGAAGAGGTTACAATTTGCCAAAGAAACACATCAACTGGCCTAAAGAGAAATGGAGGAACATTTTGTGGACTGATGAGAGTAAAATTGTTCTTTTTGGGTCCAAGGGCCACAGGCAGTTTGTGAGACGACCCCCAAACTCTGAGTTCAAGCCACAGTACACAGTGAAGACAGTGAAGCATGGAGGTGCAAGCATCATGATATGGGCATGTTTCTCCTACTATGGTGTTGGGCCTATTTATCGCATACCAGGGATCATGGATCAGTTTGCATATGTTAAAATACTTGAAGAGGTCATGTTGCCCTATGCTGAAGAGGACATGCCCTTGAAATGGTTGTTTCAACAAGACAATGACCCAAAACACACTAGTAAACGGGCAAAGTCTTGGTTCCAAACCAACAAAATTAATGTTATGGAGTGGCCAGCCCAATCTCCAGACCTTAATCCAATTGAGAACTTGTGGGGTGATATCAAAAATGCTGTTTCTGAAGCAAAACCAAGAAATGTGAATGAATTGTGGAATGTTGTTAAAGAATCATGGAGTGGAATAACAGCTGAGAGGTGCCACAAGTTGGTTGACTCCATGCCACACAGATGTCAAGCAGTTTTAAAAAACTGTGGTCATACAACTAAATATTAGTTTAGTGATTCACAGGATTGCTAAATCCCAGAAAAAAAAAGTTTGTACAAAATAGTTTTGAGTTTGTACAGTCAAAGGTAGACACTGCTATTTTTTTGAACACACCCCTTTCAACTAATTCAACTAATTGCCCAATTGCACAGCCTTAAGAGCGTGCATATCATGAATGCTGGGTCTCATTTGTTTTCTGAGAATCTACTGAACCTACTGGTAACTTGTTTGCCACGTAGCAATAAAAAATATACGAAAAACCTTGATTATTCTGGTTAGTCACATTGTACTGCTATTATTTTGAACAATACTGTATATATATAAAGAGTCCAGAGAAATGATGAGAAACTGAAAATGTATGAGGTAGGTTGTGGGTGATAAGTCACAGACACATGACTCTTCTCTGGCTGGTGCTGCTGAGTCCCACGCAGTCTAAATGGAACCATTGTATAGGACAGTTCTGATTATCGCAAGCAAACATGTCATCAAGCTCTTCAGGCTGTCTGCAAAAGCACAACACAGCCTTTTCACATGCCCTTCTTCTGGGCTGGAGTGTGTTACCTTGACCAGTCGCTCTGCTCGTAAATATGGAGTCCTTTGATTCTCTTTATTTTCTCGTCATATCTCATCTTTGCATTAGGGTTTAGTTTTAGGCGTTATGGTCCGACAATGTTTTCTTTAGCCCGCTGCATTCTGTATTAGTATATTCTGTTTTTCACGCACATTTTTCATTATGTTCATGCCAGAACACTAGCCTGCTATGCCAGACCATGTTAACTGGCCAAACATACCCAGAATTCTTTGTGTTCTGACGACGTTGCTGCCCAGTTGGTCACATGTGTTAGCGATCTCTATTGACGGTAGCTAACATTAGCATATAAGGCTTCGGAATTCGCATAACATTTGATTCAGATTGGGACTCCGATCTCGTTTCGCAAATCATTTGATCGGGGCTTTGTAGCGAGTTCACAAAACATTTGATTCAGATCGGGACTCCAAATCGCGTTTCGCGAATCATTTGATCGGGGCTTTGGAGCAAGTTCGCAAAACATTTGATTCATATCAGGACTCCAAATCGTGTTTCGTGAATCATTTGATCGGGGCTTTGGAGTTCGCAAAACATTTGATTCAGATTGGGACTCCGATCTCGTTTCGCGAATCATTTGATCGGGGCTTTGTAGCGAGTTCGCAAAACATTTGATTCAGATCGGGACTCCGAATCGCATTTTTGCGAAATCATTTGAGATCAGATCTTTCGAGCGGATTTGCAAAGCATATTATTATCATCATGTAGGCAACTAGATCAAGTTTTAATAAAGAGAAAAGAGGTTTACAGACAGCGATTTTTTTTAATAGCCTGTTAGTAATCCCACAGTCCATATCATCAGTAACGGTATAATTTAGTAAGGGAAAATTGTAACAAAATAGGATGTTTCCATTTTTATTTTATTTATGTAGCAATGGCCATCTTAACCTCTGTGCGGTGTTCAGGATATTTCAGGACCCTAAATTAAATTCTAATTATTCTAAATGACATGACACTTAATGACTTTACCAAAACAGAAATTGGGATGTCTGATTGCATATTAGTGTAATAAAATCACTCAGAATGTTCATATAGTGCTTTTGTTTAAAATTTTAATTTTAAATGTTTTCCAGTAAATTTTCCATATGGCCATGTATGAAAGCAAGAAATGTAGATGTACTTTAAAAGTTGACTACATATTTACTTTGTATAAGCATTTCAATTAAACATGTAATACTAATTTTCAAAAATGTAACATTTAAAAAAAATTCCATATTAACTGTATAGTAAAAACATTAAAGGAAGTGATGTTACAATTCACGATTGTCTAGATATTGGTGTTTTTAATTTCACCTCTTAAAGCACTTTCTTTTATCATTGCAAATATCAGTATTCAACATTTTGGGATTAAAACATCAAAACATTATGCATTTGTAATTGCAGGTTAAATGTATTTATATCTTGCATTAAACAGTGTGTGTAAACATCTGTGGGGGTCTCTAGAGAGCGATGTGTAGAGGATTAAAACTTTAGCCAGAGGTTCTTCACCGCTACGAGGAGACCTTTGACGTTAACGTTCTTCCATCTGGTCTCATCATCCACCCTGATGCTCCACACCTTGGTGCAGATGGCAAAGTGGTGGACCCAAATGAAGAACCTCCCTGTGGCCTGGTAGAGGTTAGGTGCCCTGACGTGAAAGAAATCGGAGAGGCATCCCACATTTATCGTCTACAGACCTGCTAGTGACATCATGCTCCTCCTCACCTGCTAGTGGCATCAGCATCATCTACACACCTGCTAGTGGCATCAGCATCATCTACACACCTGCCAGTAACATCAGCATCATCTACACACCTGCTAGTGACATCAGCATCATGTACACACCTGCTAATGAAATCAGCATCATCTACACACCTGCCAGTGACATCAGCATCATCTACACACCTGCTAATGATATCAGCATCATCTACACACCTGCTAGTGACATCATGCTCCTCCTCACCTGCTAGTAACATCAGCATCATCTACACACCTGCCAGTAACATCAGCATCATCTACACACCTGCCAGTGACATCAGCATCATCTACACACCTGCTAGTGACATCAGCATCATCTACTCACCTGCTAGTGACATCAGCATCGTCTGCTCACCTGCTAGTGACATCAGCATCGTCTACACACCTGCTAGTGACATCAGCATCGTCTACACACCTGCTAGTGACATCAGCATCGTCTACTCACCTGCTAGGGACATCAGCATCATCTACACACCTGCTAGTGAAATCATGCTCTTCCTCACCTGCTAGTGGCATCAGCATCATCTACACACCTGCTAATGATATAAGCATCATCTACACACCTGCTAATGATATCAGCATCATCTACACACCTGCCAGTAACATCAGCATCGTCTACTCACCTGCTAGTGACATCAGCATCGTCTACAGACCTGCTAGTGACATCAGCATCGTCTACAGACCTGCTAGTGACATCAGCATCATCTACACACTGGCTAGTGACATCAGCATCATCTACTCACCTGCTAGTGACATCAGCATCATCTACTCACCTGCTAGTGACATCAGCATCATCTACTCACCTGCTATTGACATCAGCATCATCTACTGTATTGGCAGACCACTCTTAGCTGGGACGTTTTGCTTAGCTTCTTTGACAAGCTATCCAACACAGAGAAACTTAAATTGTACTTTTTTGAGGTGGAAGAGACGGGATTCCAGCCGATAGATAAACAGGGCAGGTAAGCAGAGCAAGGCGGGCAGCAGGCAGGCAAGTAGGTTGGTAGTAGCAGACAAAGCATGGATTCCAGTAGTCCAACAAACGATTGGTAAGTGGTTGAAAAAAATGGTGGTTAATGAGGTATTTTGCGCTGTAAAATCATCCTACATGTTTATTTTATAGTGGTAGGACAGTCTGATGATGTTCTTGGCACTCTAAATAGCCTATACCATTGCCTAATAAGAATCTTCGATAAAGTTACTTTACGTATAGTCACAGAAGCGAAGCAGTAGTACGCATTAGTATTTTCGATGAGGTAGGATATATCGATAGATAAAGCTAATCCTACCGTAGGAAAATCTGACGAGGTAGGACAAATCGACAGAACACCGGTCATGAGACTGAGCTGAAGACTTTGCTGGATAAAATTGTGGTTGTGTGCTGTGCTTTGACCAATATGTGTCCAAGTATTGTTGTGAAGGCGTCATGTTAGAATTATACACCATGCTCACATCTAATATATAAATGTTTTTTTTTTTGTTTTCCAAAAGATTTTGTAATGGCTCTTCTCACATGTATTTTATTTTAGCCATATCTGTAAATAAAATACACAAAGATTGAATGAAATTCTGCCTCCTTTATCTGTATTAAGGAAGAATTGTGGGAAATAAGTGTTATTTGGTTGCTAACCCAATTACATAACTTAAATAGTAGTACCAACCAACTTAATTTCGGTTTCTTTACATATTTAACATGTAAATACATTTAGATTAATACATTTACATTTATAAAGAGTCCAGAGAAATGTTGAGAAACTGAAAATGTATGAGGTAGGTTGTGGGTGATAAGTCACAGACACATGACTCTTCTCTGGCTGGTGCTGCTGAGTCCCACGCAGTCTAAATGGAACCACTGTATAGGACAGTTCTGATTATCGCAAGCAAACATGTCATCAAGCTCTTCAGGCTGTCTGCAAAAGCACCACAACACAGCTTTTTCACATGCCCTTCTTTTGGGCTGGAGTGTGTTGATCAGTCGCTCTGTAAGGATCGAGTCCTTTGATTCTCTTTATTTTCACATTATATCTCATCTTTACATTAGGATTTAATTTTAAGCGGTATGGTCCGACAATGTTTTCTTTAGCCTGCTGCATTTTGTAGGATTATATTCTGTTTTTCACGCAAATTTTTCATTATTTTCATGCCAGAACACTAGCCTGCTATGCCAGACCATGTTAACTGGCCAAACATACCCATAGTTCTTTGCGTTCTGATGACGTTGCCGCCCAGTTGGTCAGGTCCAGGGGGCAAGGAACTTGACGGGAAGTTGAAGTCGGGTGGGGGCTGCCATCTTTTAGCAGAACTTCACTTGCGTTAGCATTCCCATTGACTCCCATTCATTTTGGCGTCACTTTGACAGCGAATAACTTTACATCTTTACATCTGAGGCGTTTAAAGACTCCGTTTGTCCATTATTTATTTCTAAAGATACACGACAATGTATAAAGGGCTCCATTACCTTCTATGTTACATTATGGCCCCGTATAAACAGTTTTTGTAAAAAAAAATAGGCTAACGATTGCGTCATAACCACTCGCCTCTCTGTCGCATTACCGTACAGACAGGTGGAGAAGCTCGCAGGCAATTAACTTAATATGGCGTACTGGCGTTACATTTTAAAATACTATACAAAATAGTTAATCAGAATACTTACTCCTGCTCACTCACGACAAAGAACTCCCCGCTCAAGCTCGCCGTCTCTGCAAGATTAACGATGGCAGTTTGCACGCACAGCCACTAGAAGATTTACATCTGTCAGACAGGTTGCTGACTTCGTCAAGCTTCGTTTGAGTCTGCGCGTCAGAAACGGAAGTGCTAAAAAACGCTAAAAATGGGCTTCACTTGTCTCAATTGAGTTCCAATGGGGTCGCTGTGTCCATTTATTTTACTGTCTATGGTCACGTCTTAGTGACCTAGCTACAGTAGCTAACATTAGCATATAAGCCCGCATTTTTTGATATTCAAACAGGCGGCCTATTGTCTGAACCAACTCAAACAGTGATTAAAATGCTGAAGCTTAATTTTCATTATAAAGACGCAAATACACACACACACACACACACGAGACCAAAATTACAAAAATGCAAACTTAATAATGTACAGCTAGCTAGAAACTAGCGCTAAACCATTATCCACGAGTGAACATGTTAAAGTTGTCCTAATATCAAACAACGCTTTACAATCATTAATATACAAGATGATTTAGAAACCAATGCTGTGAATGTTGCAATATATCAAAACTTACTCAAAAGAGGGTTCAGCGTAACCGCGTCCTAGCGAAGAAATTCTCCGCTAATGCACGCCATGGGCCCGCTCAGGAATCCAAGTATCCCAGAGTGCAGTCTGGACGATGGGGCGGGGCGACACGTTGGGGCGGAGCGACACGTGTCACCCCGCCCACCTCAGCGGTTATTGGTTTATGATTAAGATGAGCTTATTGGTGTACAGATGAGTGACGATTTTACAGCTTATTGGTATAGAGAATTATGACGCTATTAGCAGGATTGGAATGCGGAAGTAGACACCCAGATGAATAAACTTTTAATTTAAGTTAAAAAGTGAATATAAATGTTGTGTTTTTGCATTTATTGTTGCATTTCCACAACATCCCTTATAAATACAAAGTGTTTTGGATTACGACGAACAGAATAAAAATAAATGGTCTACTCCCTCAATGGCTGTAGTGTAGACGCTACCTCGGCATTACTCGCTGGTTTGAAAATGACACGGCAATATTATGCGAAGTATGATTATGTAGATAGTCATGGAGTACCTTGATTTATATATTCAAATTATATATACATACATACATATATATCTATATATATATCTATATATATATATATATATATATATATATATATATATACATGTGTGTGTGTGTGTGTAACAAATTGTCACCAGTCTCTGAACGTCATAATATTCTGAACATTCCCTTGGCCCCTACGAAAATTTACCATGGTTCTGCTACAGTAACTATAGTAAAACTATGGTGTTTTTATAATTACAGCTCACAGTAATTAATATGCCAACAAATATTTTTACTACAATACATCCATGGTTAGGAACTATAGGAACTATACAGGTTCTAAAGAACTTGCCCAAAAACACTTGTTACTTTCTGTTATTTGTTTTCTGAACTGCACTACTGAAAACCTCATTAATCCTCACAATCCTGTCACAACTAAATTAAGAATCCATTATGAGCAATGCATAGCAAATGATGTTATCATCAAATATGAGAAACCTTAAAGAATGATAGACTGATGTAAATGACTGAAATCTGTTGTCATGCACGTGTTTTCCATAGCTTTTTTATTAAAACATTATACATTGCAAAGTTTAACTTTAAATGACATCAATTAATACATCAAAACCAGTTGATCTCAGTCCATTCTCTATTTCCCTTCAATTAACTAAACACACAAATGTGTTTCATGCCGCAAAAAAAAAAAAAAAAAAAAAACAGTCCTTGGAACAAAATCCTGTGTAAACAAAAGCCCAGAAGATCACCAAGCCGGCCTCTTCTCTGTACCCTGGTGGGTTAAACTTGAAAAACGCTCTGCACTGCAAGTGTTCCCTGATGCTGTACATCCGTCTGAACTCGTTCCGGTCAGGAGACAGGAGGACAATTCTTCCAGTTGGCCACAACTTATAGTGTAAAGACAAAATACATGAAAGATAATAATAATAATACAAAAAAAGTTTAACAGCCTTCTACTACAAAATTAAACGGGGAAATCTTACTGTCTAGCCAGGCAAACTGTGCCGCTTTCCGAAAAACTTCGGAGCACATCCCTAAACCATCTGCAAACCAGAGTAAGTGTCAAATATGCAGAGTCACCCGCCGACAAAATAACTTCCCTGAGGATTTCCAGTGGAAGCTGTTGAATCAAAAACATACATAGGTTTATTTATACATGTATATAAAAGTTATTAAACATTATATAAACACTGAATACAGACAACCTTGCTTTAAAACTCTCATTAAAAACTCTATAGATTGTTGTCACAACTGCATACTCATTCTTTTATAATAACACTAATAAAATGTTAATATATACAGTACTGTGCAGAAGTATTAGGCATGTTAGTATTTTCACATTGAAAAAAAAAACTGTTTTAAGACAATTATTTATATATTTTGCTGTTGTGTGTCAGTAGGATATATTAGTTTACATTTCCACACATTCATTTTGCCATTAATTGTAATAATCCAGTGAGATATATTTGTATGCATGATCCACATGAAGATCTTTTACATTGAATATAAATATTTCTGTCTTATATGGTGAACAAAACCACATTAGATCGCAAACAGAAGTTATTTAAAAAACTTGCTGAAAATGAATTAAGCTGAAATGTTTTTAAATGAATTTGATGCTGATGTTAACTGATAGCTATATATGAAATAATCCACAGTGCTGACCAATATAGTACTTGTACATAATACCAATTTCACATCTGAACAACTATGTAGCTGTAATAACTAAAATACCTCTGCATGAATGTATGTGCACAAATAACCTGCTTTGCTGGACTCTGCCTGAAGACATGGTGAATGGTGAAGTTCCTCCCCTCAGAGGTTGAGCTCTAAAAGAACAAATGTCAAGAGGTAGGTATATTGCTAGATATAGTACAGAGTAATGTTTCATGTAGCAACATTCAAACAGCTACATACATTTGCGGAGTAAAGCTGTCCAGGAGAACAGAACACCACCACCTCCTGATCATGTCATCCTGAAAAATAATAAGAATAATAGTATACACACAAAAATCATGCATGTCTGTTCAAATAACTTGACAAATGTGATGCCATACCTCTGTAAAATCGAACCTATGAACTAAAGCCATGTACAGAGTGTACTGTTACTATCCACAAAGAACAATAAAATGAGCAATTTATAACAACTATTAACAATAACTATTCAAATTGAACGTACCATGGATAAATAAATGATCGAACATCACGTTTCATATTATAAGATGTTTACACAACCACTTTTACTCATAGACATGATGTCTATGCTTTTACTCACCTCAAGCAATCAACGGAATAGCGTTATTACTCTGCTGCTGTAGTTGCCACCGTTCTGTTTGTTTCAACGCAAACTGCCCCCTGCTGGCTCGGAGGAACATGTCAAAGGCGGGGAAAACAAATATGGGCGGGGCGACACGTGTCGCTCCGCCTCGAAGTGTCGCCCCGCCCCATCGTCCAGACTGCACTCTGGGGTTACTCCAGGAATCAGCTGTTTGATGGCGCCGACCGCGGAACTGATCCTCTGGGCGGCACCTAAACTAATTTGACAGTCACGCGGGTTTGGCGACTTGAAGGCGGGTCCAAAACATTTGATTCAGATCGGGGGCCCGTTCTTCGTACGTCGCTTATTACATCCGAGATCAAATGACACATATCCAAGATGATATCATCGTGCTAATCATGATCCGGCTAATAGGGTTCTTCGAACACACCTGTTGTGTATGATTAGTATCGCTGGATTGAGTTATCTGAGATAATTGCGCGTTCATGTGTTGGCTCAAAAGGGGATATGTATCGATACTCGAAACCATGATCAGCAGTGCAGCGATTGGCTGGTGGCAAGACGGCAATGTAATGACGTCATATAATTTAAAACGACACCTGACGAAAAACTTGACAAATTGACGTACAAAGAACGGGCCCCGGGTCTTTCGAGCGGATTTGCAAAACATTTGATTCTATCACGTAGGCTACTCGATCAAGTTTTAATAAAGAGAAAAGAGGCATAGAGACACATTTTTGTTAATAGCCTGTTAGTAATCACACAGTCCACCAGTAACTGTATAATTTAGTAAGGGAAAATTAAAACAAAATAAGATGAGTTTCAATTTTAATTTTATTTATGTAGCATTGGTCATCTTAACCTCTGTGCAGTGTTCAGGGTATTTCAGGACCCCAAATTAAATTCTAATTCTAATACCGCATCATACAAGTGTTTATTTGAGTTGAATATTTCGATATTCATGTAAGGAAACTAAGCCATAATTTGATAAGTTTACATTTACATTTATTCATTTAGCAGATGCTTTTATTCAAAGCAACATACAAATGAGGATAAAAAAAACTACACAACAAAAAGAGCAACAATACGTTTATAAGCGAGAATAAACAAGATGCATGCAAAATGAAGGCAGATATTGTCTGATATGTTAAGAAATAATATAAAATAAAATTGCTAAAAACAATTGCCTAAATATTTGACTCAAAAAGTCCAGATGATTCAAGCTGTTGGTGACTGTGAGTGTAACAGCAGCAGCAGAGATTATTAACCGTAAATGAAAACATTTAAAACTCTGATTCCTCGATTTAAATAAATAAATAAAAATGTAGCAAAACATTACATTCAGATGATATGTAGAACTCTCTGTGATTATCAGTGTCAGACTGTGTGTGTTGTTTTGTCCGGGGCTTGTGGGACAGGCATACTACTCTGACTGTGACATCATCATCCTGGGGAGGGACTTTGAGAAGATTCAGATCATCCCAGGAGCCAAACACGGGAACATCCAGGTGGACTGTTCACTCCAGATAGGAGAAACACACACACACACACACACACACACACACACACACACACACACACACACACACACACACACACACACACACACACACAGGGCTCTCAAGTTTTGAAATGAGTTTAGAGTGAGATTTTGGCAGCGGCAGGGGTTTGATGGGGACAGGTGTCTAATCTCATAAATGACATTCTTACAAATAAAATAATATTTATTTAATTAAACATTTATTCATGTGTGTGTGTGTGTGTGTGTGTGTGAGAGAGAGAGAGAGAGAGAGAGAGAGATAATGGTCAGTGTTGTTTATTGTAGGTGTTGGTAGCTGGTTTTGAGGCCTTCAGCACAGGGGTTGGTGGCTCCCATTTGAAGCACTGTGGTTCCAGGCCAGCCATTTTTACTGTCATGATGGATGACAGGGTTCCATCAAGTGCTAAGCTGTTCCTAGTTTTGGTCTTGTTTAATCCCACTATGGAAAAAACCCTTTCAGCGTCGGCATTTGAATGAGAGAGCACTAACACCAATGAAGCTATTTTAGAAAGCCTCCCACACAGGCTCAAACCGGACACCTTTGAAAAAAGGAACCAAGAGCCTCTATTACTCAAATGCTTTGCTTTTATGATTTGAGTTGTATGTCATGTGATGCCAAATATTTCTTACTTTGCACTTGATTGAGGACATACTCCCCCAAAACTCCTCAACATTAAAGGTGGTGGGATCTTGTGGCATGGGAATATCCATGAGTTGATATTCCAAGAACTTGTCCTTGTCCTGTTCCTCTGGCCCACTGAAAGGAAGTAGTTCCTGAAATCTGAAAAAGAGCACCATGTGTAAAGAACGGATTAAGTATTTGTTTTGTGACCATGGTCCAAATTAAACTTCAAGTATTAAATATGTTGAAATCTTGGAAAATATGAAACCCTTGCCTGTCTACGAAGTATAGGGCATCTTCCACCCCACACTCCGTCCTCTGCTGCACATCAAGGAATTGAGCGTGCTTCAGCAGGGCCTCCTTCAGGGAGAGTTTTTTGATCCAATACTCCACAGCTCTGACCAGAAATGCTGCCTGCTGGAAAAGATGCACCTCTTGAGGTGTGATGTCTCCAGCCTCAAGCAGCCTGTTGAGGGTAGCTCTGGTGGTGAAGCCAATATTTAGTTTTTCTCCTGACAGACAGAGAACAAAAAGAGATCAAGCAAGTTAAGTCCAGGTAGTTTAAACAGTATATCAGATTAAAAATCACTTTTTATTCACCAAATGCATCAGGTAGACACAGAGGAATTTTACCTGGCAATCAGCACTTTAACTGAAAACTAGAAAAAAACTAAGTGCACATATATTCATGCAAGAAATGCCCAATAAGTGCAAGTGGTTGAAGGTATTCCTCTATATAAAAATAATAATTTTATTTAAAATATTTAAATATTTTATTTTATATTTAAATTTTAATATAAAAAAAAAAAGTCTGCATTTTGTTGTATAAAAGTAGAGCTGGTTGAACCACAAACCTGCAGGTAACCTTTACGATTGGTGCTTCCCTTAAACCAATACCCAACATCCACTGCCAGATCTTCAGGATCAAAACCGGATATCTGAAATACATGAATTCCAATAATTAATACAACACTATCAGCAAACTGTTTTACTTGGCATTGGACTTAACAGATTGGTAATATAAAGTGTACATTTTGAACGTACTTCCAAAAACCTCTGCCCTGCCTGTTTGGCAGTGTTGTGGATAATATGACTGGGGCATCCATGTATGTAAATGCTGCCATTTTCCCTCAGCATTCTGGCTGCAATTGAATTGTGGCACCTGTATTTACAGGAGCATTGTCAATAGAGAGACCTACACAGTTTCTCCAAGGGATGTTGCTTTCCTACAGGGTGTCATTGATTTTTTTATAAATCACTTCAGCAGTTCCACAGTACCGCTCACTTGTGGTGCACATATCAAAGAATCTTTGCACAACTTTGTTGCTGTCAAATATTCGTACTGTGAGGGGATTCATCTTCTCTAGACTTGTAACAATAAAGTGCATAACTAAACCAACATGTGGTTCAAATATTGTATGAGTGTGCATGTAGAAATGGATAAAAAATACAAATAACTGGTAGTTGTTAAACTCATACCAGTATCATTTGAGCCATCTGTGACAAGTGTGAAGGGATTCTCTCTCATCTTCATCACCAGTTCCTTCTTAAAATGAGGTGCCACTGCTTCATTTATGATGAACGTTGTTTTGGTGCTTGCGCTCTGAAAGCTATGAACTGTGGGGGAGTCTCCAAAACATTATTTGTACAAGGGGCTGAAATGGTCAGCAACGGCAAATGGAACATTGTGCTGCACCATTGCAACGGCAACCTTCACCTCAGCCCTCCTGGTCTGCAACAGAAACAAATTAATTAAATAACTCATAAAGCATTAGATAAGTGTTCAGTGTAATATAACATACAATTACAACATTACATAACATTGCCAACAGCCTTTTGGTTTTCCTTTGCTATGTACCTTGGCCTCTTGTACACTCATGCCTCCAACAGAAGTTGCTGGTGTGTAGAACTGTGCAACACTGCTAGCTGATTTTAGAGCCTGTTCCTTGGTTTGATGTCCCTTGCTTTCCACATGCCTGCTTATGTCCCTCACACCTTGATGGGCACAGGAGCTCTCTTGTCTGCAGACTGAGCACCAGTAAAAAGAGCTGGTGGTTCCCATTGTGATGAACGGCCATCGGGTTGACCACTCCTTCTTAAAGGAACACCTATAGGTGGCTGCTCCACTTAACCCTCTCTTTCTCCCTGTTTCCAGTGGGCTCTCCACTGTTTCCTCTATGGTGTCCTCCACAGTCTCTTCCATGGACCCATCCTCTACTGGTTCCCTTACTGCCTCCTCCACTGCCTCCACTACTGTCTTTTCCACAGTCTCCTCCTCTGACCTAGCCACCTTTTTATGGAGCTGATCTTTTAGAGCAAAGCATGAAAGAATGCTCCTTTGCCTCTTCCCTGACATCTTTGAAATTTTGACAAATGGAATAATCAATATTTTACATTGGATAAAATATAATGAAATAGCCTAGGCAGAACGTTTTCACAATGGGGACCAGGAGGTTGTTCAGTAGAAATAAAAAGAAAGAAAAAAAAAAATAATTCAAACTATTATGGGTAGGCCTACTATCATGTATAATGGATAGGCCTATTATAGAAGTCTCTTATATAAAACTGTCAGAGTAGCCACTCTTCCTCTTCAACGTATAACTATAGCTATAAAAAAAATAATAATAGTGGGCTAATAATAGGCGCAAAAGCTACGGCCGACCACGTACGATGGTCAAAATCGCGTGTGTGTCGGGGTCATAATAACCATAAGACCAAAACATATCTTAGACTTTATGTTTAAAAAATCGGGGTCATTGTCTTGGCCAATACTTTGTGAATTACTTAAGATAGAACTAGCAGGCATTCAACAGGCTAGTGTTAATTTTTATTATTATTTTTTTTTATAGGCTAATTCACCTGATAGTCTGATCAAACTGCAAACTGCGTACCAGCTGTCTGGACACATATATTCCCCAGCAATGGTGAGATGACACTATATTCTTAGGATGTTCTTCTCCCACGTTGATTAGTCTGTAGAAATGATAAAAGTGACTTTCGCGCACGAGCCTGTGAAAATCTTACCCAGATAAAGCAATGCTTTTTTTCTGATTGGCTGTTCGGTAGCTATTTTTCATTTGATTAGCTGGTGAGTGTCAGGGCCTTCAAAGCTCTGTGGGGAACTTACTTGATTAATCTACCTGTTTCAATAGGTATATATCAATATATTAATATAATAATATATATTCATATATTCATATATCAATACTTACTCAAAAGATCGTTCAGCGCAACCGTGTCCCAGCAAAGAAATTCTCGACTGATGCATGCCATAGGTCCGCTCAGGATCCGCTGTTTGACGGCGCCGCCAGCGGAGCTGATGCTCTGGGTGGCACCAAAACGAATTTGACAGTCACGCGGGTTTGGCGACTTGAAGACAGATCCAAAACATTTGATTCAGATCGGGACTCCGAAGGGCGTTTCGCGAATCATCGGGGCTTCGGAGCGAGTTTGCAAAACATTTGATCGGGGCTTCGGAGTTCGCAAAACATTTGATTCAGATCGGAACTACGAAAAACGTTTCGCGAATCATTTGATTGGGGCTTCGGAGTTCGCAAAACATTTGATTCAGATCGGGACTCCGAGTCGCGTTTCGCGAATCATTTGATCGGGGCTTCGGAGTTCGCAAAACATTTGATTCAGATCGGGATTTCGAATCGCGTTTCACGAATCATTTGAGATCAGTCTTTCGAGCGGATTTGCAAAACATATGATTCTATCATGTAGGCTACTAGATCAAGTTTTAATAAAGAGAAAAGAGGTTTAGAGACAAAAATTTTTAATAGTCAGTCCATAGCATCAGTAACTGAATAATTTATTAAGGGAAAATTAAAACATAATAGAATGAGTTTCAATTTTTATTTTATGTAGCAATGGTCATCTTAACCTCTGTGCAGTGTCCAAGGTATTTCAGGACCCCAAATTAAATTCTAATTCATCTAAATGACATGACACTTAATGACTTTACCAAAACAGAAACTGGGATGTCTGATTTTATATTCGCGTAGTAAAATTACTCAGAATGTTCATATAGTGCTTTTGTAATTTTAAATGTTTTCCAGTAAATGGCAGAAATCTACCACTTAAGTAAGGCAAATTTTTCTTAAAGCACTTTCTTTTATCATTGCAAATATCAGTATTCAACATTTTGGGATTAAAACATCAAAACATTATGCATTTGTAATTGCAGGTTAAATGCATTTATATCTTGCATTAAACAGTGTAAACATCTGTCGGGGTCTCTAGAGAGCGATGTGAAGAGGATTAAAACTTGAGCCAGAGGTTCTTCACCGCTATGAGGAGACCTTTGACGTTAACGTTCTTCCATCTGGTCTCATCATCCACCCTGATGCTCCACACCTTGGTGCAGATGACAAAGTGGTGGACCAGGGCCGGTTCTAGTCATTTGGAGGCCCTAGGCAAAATGTATGTTGGAGGCACCCCTGCCACACCCTCCTCCCATCCACCTTTTAGAATTCACGATTTCACACTTAAACATCATATTAAACAGAGTAAAGATCATGTGTTTTTGGCGAGCTGTCCGGACAGTAATTTGCTCAGTAATTTCTTTATAGTAACACACTAACCCCTTATTTTGGATAATAAACAAATATTTCATATTATGTTTTGTAGAGAAATACATTTACTATGAATATACACAAATCAGCTGCTAGTGGAAGTGATAGAAATAAACTACTAAATAAAAAGTCTAGTTCGTTTCTTCAACTGTAATCGGGTGTGCTTGTTCATATGCTTAAAATATTTTTTATAAATATGTCAACAGTATTTATGATTGGAAAACGAAAAAATGAAGTAAGTTAGGTGTATTATGATCGAGCAGTAAATGTAGGCTAAACAGCTGCGTTTCAGAACTTAGTATTTTGACAGTCAGCGCCTGACTAGGACTGTATCGATTCCAAAGGAAAGGACTCGATTCCTTGATTCAGAGGCATAAAATATTTGATTCCCTTTTACTGTCTATGGTTGTCATCGATTCCATCGAGCAGAACAGACTCCTTTTTAAGATTCAGATCAACAGTTCCTCATGAATTCGCCTCAGTGAAACTGACTGGAATTACGATTCATTTCCGTGAACAGATTCTTTCGGACGGTTCGTAACGTATCTATTTTCTAACAAAATTCTGCATTGTACGCTCAGATTCAAAGTGTCAGAAGCGAATTTGTCCATCAACGGTGATCGCGCTCTTTCGATCTCAAAATAACCGTCAAATGATCTATCCCAAAACGATGCTGATCGTCAGGCTCAGTTTATTATTATTTATTTTTTTACAATACATTACAATCACTCCAAAATAGATGATACCTGCATGACGAGCTGCACTTACTTTGCTTGCCTGCTTAGCCTTACACTTAGCAGCCCCTTAAGGATGCGTTCGTTTCTGCGCCATCAGATCTATTTGTAGTAAAGTTGGATCTCATTCATAAAACCGTTATGTAATCTCTTCATTCAACTATTCAGAGGGTGGGCGTGACTCAGGTTTAAACGGGTATATTAATTGGTTTTACTACAGGTGACAAACAGCCTAGTATTTTGCTGCTCTTGATTGGTGGACAAGCATACAGGGATGATTTGGAGGCCCCAGCTCCAAGCCCAGAGGCCCTAGGCAACCACCTACTCCGCCTATAGGTAGCGCCGGCCCAGGGTGGACCCAAATGAAGAACCTCCCGTGGCCTTGTAGAGGTTAAGTGCCCTGATGTGAAAGAAATCAGAGAGGCAACCCACGTTGAGTTTATTGGGGACCATGCAAAACTGAGAAAGAAACACACAATTGGCATTCCACGGTCAGCTGATGGTTACTGGCTTAGTTAACCTGGTGTGATCTTGTGACAAGTTCAAGACGTGACTTCCATGTGGAGAGGGTATGGAGAGATGATGAGCTGATCACAGAGATCACGGCTAAAGTTGTTGAATTCTACTTTGGCATATACATTAATTTTTTGCTAGGAAGAAAATAGGCAAGAAAAATTTCCCAACAAATGATGTTCCTGTTCTATAGTGAATTCAGTTATATAGTGTTCTATTACAAGAAAAAATGGTTACCCCAATAAGTCATGCTTCAGTTAATTATATCTTATTGTTATTTATGTTATATTGTTGCAACATACCTACCCCAAACTGGAAAGATATGTCAGGAGGGGTTGGTGATTTCTGATGTGTTCAGAATCGGAAACGATATTGCAGATCATAAGTAAAAGTAAAGAGTTAGATTTTTATAAAAAATTTCTGACTAAAATTTTCCCCCTAAAATCTAAACATCAAATTCAGCAAAAAAAAAAGCACACTGAGAATTATGTGAAAGATTATATGTATAATGTTGGTTAAAACCCTGGCTGAGAAGGTAACAAAAGCCTAAACTTACTAGGAGATAGCAAAATTTGTTCATCACAAAGCAGACAAGTTACTAGCAGGTGAAGAGGAGCATGCTGTCACTAGCAGGTGTGTAGATGATGCTGATGTAACCAGCAGGTGTGTAGATGATGCTGATGTCACTGGCAGGTGTGTAGATGATGCTGATGTCACTAGCAGGTGTGTAGATGATGCTGATGTCACTAGCAGGTGAGTAGATGATGCTGATGTCACTAGCAGGTGTGTAGATGATGCTGATGTCACTAGCAGGTGTGTAGATGATGCTGATGTCACTGGCAGGTGTGTAGATGATGCTGATGTCACTAGCAGGTGTGTAGATGATGCTGATGTCACTAGCAGGTGAAGAGGAGCATGCTGTCACTAGCAGGTGTGTAGATGATGCTGATGTCACTAGCAGGTGTGTAGATGATGATGATGTCACTAGCAGGTGTGTAGATGATGCTGATGTCACTAGCAAGTGTGTAGATGATGCTGATGTCACTAACAGGTGTGTAGATGATGCTGATGTCACTAGCAGGTGTGTAGATGATGCTGATGTCACTAGCAGGTGAGTAGATGATGCTGATGTCACTAGCAGGTGTGTAGATGATGCTGATGTCACTAGCAGGTGAGGAGCAGCATGATGTCACTAGCAGGTGTGTAGATGATGCTGACGTCACTAGCAGGTGAGTAAATGATGCTGATGTCACTAGCAGGTGAGTAGATGATGCTGATGTCACTAGCAGGTGTGTAGATGATGCTGATGTCACTAGCAGGTGAGTAGATGATGCTGATGTCACTAGCAGGTGTGTAGATGATGCTGATGTCACTAGCAGGTGAGTAGATGATGCTGATGTCACTAGCAGGTGAGTAGATGATGCTGATGTCACTAGCAGGTGTGTAGATGATGCTGACGTCACTAGCAGGTGAGTAAATGATGCTGATGTCACTAGCAGGTGAGTAGATGATGCTGATGTCACTAACAGGTGTGTAGATGATGCTGATGTCACTAGCAGGTGAGTAAATGATGCTGATGTCACTAGCAGGTGAGTAGATGATGCTGATGTCACTAACAGGTGTGTAGATGATGCTGATGTCACTAGCAGCCTTTCCCTATTTGGCGCCTAAACTCTGGAATAACCTACCTAACATTGTTCGGGAGGCAGACACACTCTTGCAGTTTAAATCTAGATTAAAGACCCATCTCTTTAACCTGGCATACACATAACATACTAATATGCTTTTAATAACCAAATCCGTTAAAGGGTTTTTAGGCTGCATTAATTAGGTAAACCGGAATCGCTTCACATAACTCCGTACTTGCTACATCATTAGAAGAATGGCATCTACGCTAATATTTGTCTGTTTCTCTCTTGTTCCGAGGTCACCGTGGCCACCAGATCCAGTCTGTGTCCAGATCAGAGGGTCACTGCAGTCACCCGGATCCAGTACGTATCCAGACCAGATGGTGGATCAGCACCTAGAAAGGACCTCTACTGCCCTGAAAGACAGCGGAGACCAGGACAACTAGAGCCCCAGATACAGATCCCCTGTAAAGACCTTGTCTCAGAGGACCACCAGGACAAGACCACAGGAAACAGATGATTCTTCTGCACAATCTGACTTTGCTGCAGCCTGGAATTGAACTGCTGGTTTCGTCTGGTCAGAGGAGAACTGGCTCCCCAACTGAGCCTGGTTTCTCCCAAGGTTTTTTTCTCCATTCTGTCACCGATGGAGTTTCGGTTCCTTGCCGCTGTCGCCTCTGGCTTGCTTAGTTGGGGTAACTTCATCTACAGCGATATCATTGACTTGATTGCAAATAAATGCACAGACACTATTTAAACTGAACAAAGATGACATAACTGAATTCAATGATGAACTGCCTTTAACTGTCATTTTGCATTATTGACACACTGTTTTCCTAATGAATGTTGTTCAGTGCTTTGACGCAATGTATTTTGTTTAAAGCACTATATAAATAAAGGTGATTGATTGATTGATATATGATGCTGATGTCACTAGCAGGTGTGTAGATGATGCTGATGTCACTAGCAGGTGTGTAGATGATGCTGATGTCACTAACAGGTGTTTTTTCCAGCTCCTTTATTTTTCCCATGCCTCAGCAAGAGCACTTAATTAACAAAGCAAACAACAATACATGTATTATTTTGTGTTAAACTTAACACTTTAATAAAAACAACTCATTAATTTGGAAAGTTACTATCATATTTATGCAATAATATACAGTTACTTACTAATTTGTTTGTTGGAGATCGCTGGCGCCGATACAGGATGGCTGCCTCCGTGACGAGCTCCGCATATGTTTTTGTGTTTTTGTTAGTTTGTCCTGTCTTTAGTTATATTCCTGCCATCAGTTTCACCAGGGAAGAACTGCTGAACATTCGGCAGAACGCACCACAAGATGTTTTTCCGGATTTCAATTATTCAGATGTTTTAGTGAACGTTGTTATCGATGGGAGCGGCGGCGCTGATCAAGCGCTTCAGGACGCGCAGACGGGGGAAGCGAGCGGGAGCGCTCGTCAGACTCAGGAAGCGCGGTTTTCGAACGCCGTTGCCTAGCATCCATCTGGCAAATCTCCGCTCTCTACCCAACAAAACGGACGAACTCCTTCTGCTTTCTCGGACTAATAAGGATTTCACACACTCTGCTGCTCTGTGTTTCACGGAAACCTGGCTGAATGACACCATACCGGACAGCGCGCTCCATCTGCCGGGCTTTCAGCTGTTCAGAGCGGATCGCAAATCAGAATCCACTGGGAAATCACGCGGCGGCGAGACATGCTTTTACATCAATGAACGGTGGTGTACAGATGTAACTGTGTTAAAGAAGACGTGCTGCTCAAATCTCGAAACACTCTTCATTAACTGCAAGCCGTTCTATTCGCCGCGGGAGTTTCACTCGTTCATTCTGGTCAGTGTTTACATCCATCCTCAAGCGCATGTGAGCTCAGCTTTACAGAAACTCGCTGATCAGATCACAGAGACCGAACAACAACACCCGGACTCTGTTTTAATAATTCTCGGGGACTTTAATAAAGCCAATCTGTCCCGTGAACTGCCAAAATACAGACAGCATGTTACATGTCCCACAAGAGACAGTAATATATTGGATCACTGTTACACCACAATAAAGGATGCATTTCACTCTGTTCCACGAGCAGCTTTGGGACGTTCTGATCACCTTCTGGTTCATCTTATACCGTCCTACAGGCAGAAACTAAAATCAGCTAAACCTGTATCAAGGACTGTAAAAAGATGGACTAATGAAGCAGAGCAGGATTTACAATCTTGTTTTGACCTCACTGATTGGAGTGTTTTTGAAGCTGCTGCCACCGATCTGGATGAACTCACAGAGACCGTAACATCCTATATTAGTTTCTGTGAGGATGTGTGTATTACTACAAAGACTCAACTAAATTACAACAATGACAAACCGTGGTTCACTGCAAAACTCAGACAGCTCCGTCAGGCCAAAGAAGATGCTTACAGGAAGGGGGACAATGTCCTGTATAAACAGGCTAAATACACACTGGAAAAAGAGATCAAAGTGGCAAAGAGGAATTATTCTGAAAAAATAAGGACTCAGTTCACTTCCAACGACTCCGCATCAGTGTGGAAAAGTCTAAAGAAGATCACCAATTACAAGACACCACCCCCCAGCACCGTAGAGAATCAACGACTGGCAGACGATCTGAACGAGTTTTACTGCAGGTTTGAAAGAACACCCATCACCTGCCCTGAACGCCTCCCCACAAAACCATTCACACCCTTCACAACTCCTGCAACCAGCCCTGAATGCCTCTCCAAACAACCGTTCACACCATTAACAGCTCCTGCAACCCATCCTGAACACCTCTCCAATCAAGCACTCTCACCATTCACACCTCCTGCATCCCCCATCTCCCCCACACCTGCAATTCAGATCAGCGAGGATGCGGTGCGCCAGGTCTTCCGGAAGCAGAAAAGGAAAAAAGCACCAGGCCCAGATTGTGTTACACCAGCCTGTCTGAAATCCTGTGCTGACCAGCTGGCCCCCATCTTCACACAGATCTTCAACAGATCGCTGGAGCTGTGCGAAGTCCCTTCATGCCTCAAACGTTCCACCATCATCCCCATCCCTAAGAAACCCAAAATTACAGGACTAAATGACTACAGGCCTGTCGCTCTAACGTCTGTAGTCATGAAGTCATTTGAAAAACTGGTGCTGGCCCACCTGAAGGACATCACTGGGCCCTTGCTGGATCCTCTTCAGTTTGCCTACAGAGCAAACAGGTCTGTGGACGATGCAGTAAACATTGGACTGCATTATGTTCTGCAACACCTAGACAGACCGGGGACTTATGTGAGGATCCTGTTTGTGGACTTCAGCTCGGCCTTCAACACGATCATCCCAAACCTCCTCCTGCCCAAACTAAATCAGCTCTCCGTGCCCACCTCCGTCTGTCAGTGGATCAACAGCTTCCTGACAGACAGGCAGCAGCTAGTGAGGCTGGGAAAATACACATCCAGCACCCGTACAATCAGCACCGGAGCTCCCCAGGGCTGCGTTCTCTCCCCACTGCTCTTCTCCCTGTACACCAACGATTGCACATCTAAGGACCCCTCTGTCAAGCTCCTGAAGTTTTCAGATGACACCACACTCATCGGCCTCATTCAGGACGGTGACGAGTCTGCTTACAGACAGGAGGTAAAAAAGCTGGCTGTCTGGTGCAGTCTCAACAACCTGGAACTTAACACCCTCAAAACAGTGGAGATGATCGTGGACTTCAGGAGAAACCCCCCTGCACTCCCCCCACTCACCATCATGAACAGCCCTGTGTCTGCAGTGGAGTCATTCAGGTTCCTGGGCACCACTATCTCTCAGGACCTGAAGTGGGACATTCACATTGACTCCATCATAAAAAAGGCCCAGCAGAGGTTGTACTTTCTCCGCCAGCTGAGGAAGTTTAACCTGCCACAGGAGCTGCTGAAACAGTTCTACTCCACCATCATTGAATCCATCCTCTGCACTTCAGTAACTGTCTGGTTCAGCTCAGCTTCTAAATCTGACCTCAGAAGACTACAGAGGGTAGTCCGGACTGCTGAGCAAATCATCGGTACAACCCTCCCTTCTATTCAAGAACTGTACTTATCCAGAGTGAGAAAAAGGGCTGTAAAAATCACTCTGGACCCCTCACATACAGCACACTCCCTCTTTGAACTGTTGCCATCTGGTCGACGCTACAGAGCACTGAGCACTAGAACGACCAGACACAGGACCAGTTTCTTCCCTCAGGCAATCCATCTTATGAACAGCTGACAATAATGGCGAACACACTACACTTTATATTTATACACACACACACTTTATTTATCTAACACATACTTAGTATACACTTAAATTTTGCACACAATATATATGTACATACATAACTTCACTTTGTAATATACCTGCCTACAATTGTCATTTGTATATTGTCATTCACTGTCTACATATTTGTATTTTTTATTCTTTTATTATGTGTTTTGTTCTGTCGCTGTCATTCTGTTGTACTGCGGAGCTTCTGTCACGAAAACAAATTCCTTGTATGTGTAAACATACCTGGCAATAAAGCTCATTCTGATTCTGATTCTGATTCTTAGAACATCAATTCAAAGTTAAATAACCTACAAACCATTATAAAATAATTTGAATTCTGCTTGTACAACAGATGTGTTCAACTGCTCGTATTTCCTACATTGTTGTGGATTTTATTGATAACTTTAAATGTCTGTTAATTTTGTGTGACTTAAGCCAGAAAGAGAGCAGTATAAAACGATGATGGCAAAAGTATAAAAACACCGCTTCACTAACCTGCTCGACTGTTACCATAACTGCTACCATGTGCTACATTAAATGTATAACGTTACATCGAACAATACAAATAAAACATACTATACTTGATTAATGTCTATAGTTGCCGATAAGCTTTTAATATAAGTTATTGTTTTAGTTAACACATTACACTCACCTGGGACTGGACGGCTGTTGTAATCGTGCTCCTGTACCATCTCCACATTTACTGCTCTGCAACACAAAGAACAGGAAAGTGTTAATACAAAAATACTTGAACAGAACAGGATGAAATGGTATTATTCCTGGGCCTGTGCAGACTTCTCAGCTTCATACCTAAAAAAAAAAAAGAGTAAAGAAAGAAAAACAGAAAAGCCAATTATTTTAAAATACTACTAAAACCTTTACAAAAGCATTAAAAAGCATGCGTGGTTATAATTAAGTTGTGCCAGTACTTCATATTTTTGCCCAAGTTATACTACTAAAGGTAATATGAACAAGTTAAAAGTGACACTATTCAGTTTAGAAATGTAATTTTAAAAGTACTATTATTTATTATTTTGTTCTATATTCAGTAACAAGTTATTGCTTCACACCAACAGCTTTATTCATGATTCATCTTTTATTTTTCAGAGCTGAACTTTAACAACACAGAATTACCAGAATATTAACCATATTTCATCAATGAACATACATATAGCCTACAAGTAAAATCATAGATAACACATTTTTCCAGTGGAAAATAAATAGTGTAAATATAAAAATAAAAGTTTGAAGAGTTCATGTACTTAATTAGTAAGACTATACAAAAATATTGAGAGAACAGATATTATCTCGAAACATATAAAGTGGTCTTCTTTATGGCACGACTCTTCTCGTCTGCTTCTCGATGGTCAGCCGGTCAGTCAGCTCCACTGTGGGAGGGAAATGATAGTTAGCACGGCTTAACTGATAAAACAAATGAGATTACTCCAAGTGTTTTAAAGTTCACCTACCTGTACCTAATGTACTCGTACCACTTTTAGGTCTTCACGAGTCTCCCTATTGGTCTGCTGGTGCCACTGTGGGAGGAAAATACTAGTTTACTGTGAAAGTGAGCAGTAAAAGGACTATTCGACGAGTCTCTCTCTGGTCTGACAGCCGCGCTGCCGGAGGAAAAGGACAGTTAGCACAGCTTGACAGAGTTCACTCACACTATATTTTTATAAAAACAATGTAGCTTTATATCTAGCAAACATCATCAGAATAAAAGGTATAAAGTTAAAGTTAACTTACCACACTCTTGTGGGCTTTCATCTTCACAATAAATCTGTCATGGTGCCATGCTATCGCACGAGGAGATGTTTGTTAACACCTAAAGTGCAACTCATTACACTCTCTGTGCTGTCTGTTTTGGAGGGATGGACATTAATAAATCAGACATTATTTTAGTTTATCCCAATTTGTTGATACTTTACTACATGTTAGGTGTGGATAAATTTATTATTCATGCAACAATGTTTTTACTGTAATAACGTTCATTAAAAAGCATTGCTATATGGATAAGAATTTGCTCTCAGGTATGTTTTTATCAGGATTTTTGTAAAAGGTTTACTACCAAACTGAATGAAATAGCATAGCATTCTTCGTGACCAGAGTTGGCATATTTCATTCTGTAACCTATACATTTTATGCTCTCCAAAATGATCATAATATCTGGTTCTGGCAACACGACGGAGATTAAATCTCTATCAAGGCCCGTTCGGTGACCAAATAAAGTAAGCGTCTTTAAAACACCTGGAGTCGTCTCGTTTGTTTTATCAATTAAGCCATGCTGACCAGCATTTCCCTCCCGCAGTCCCGCATGCTGACCAGCTGACCATCGTGAGGCAGGCGGGAAATGTTTTGAGATGACCCCCGGAGTATCGCATCCTTCTGAATGAGACACAGCTGATATGTGTTCCCTAATTAAGCACATTAACTCTTCAAACTTTTATATTTACACCATTTATTTTCCACTGGCACATCCGACACGTTTTCCCATAAAGATAGCATTTTAATCTATTATGAAGCAGACGTGGCTGTGTGCGCTGTATGCTCACATTAAAAGCTTTTTTATGGAGGTGAAAACGCTTAAGGGCGTTTGCATTACACGCAGAAACATTCAAAAGCATTGAAACTTGTTTCAAAAGCCTCTGCCCAATGAATTTATAAATAAAACATCCTACGTTTGCTAAGTAAACTGCCAACCTTTTAATTTTTTATACAACGTTAACCCTTCAGCTACGACAGTTCAATCCGACTGGCTTCGTTAAGTTTCATTAGTGACTCTGCCATTACTGTATTTTCAAATATAAAAGAAAAAGAAAAAAGTACATCCAATTATATAGCAGCAGCAGTAATTCGGCTAATATAAAGTGAAATATAATTATCTTACATTGACAGTTTAGAGAGTTTGTCCATTGACACGCAGACGCTGACCGTGTTGAAGTGGAGAGTAGCAAACGTTTTTTTTTTTTTTTTTTTTTTGAATGAGAAGGGGCGGGAAGACAACCACGCCAATCATCGCATGACTCAATGACCGCATGACACAAGTGCTTTTAGATTATAAGAAAACCCCTTTGAGATAGTTATAAATAAAATAAAATAGCATTATTCATAAAATAAATAATCTTATATTGGTTACATTATAATATAACTCTAAATGATATAAAACATGAAATACAATTAAATAAATTGAATTGTTAAGATTGTGTAGCTACCCATAACTGTATATAAATAAATAAACTGAAAAAAAAAAAAAAAAAACATTAAATGTAACTATAAATATATCCTAATATAGCCCAAATGTGGCCCATCTGGGACCCACAAATTAACAATAATGGGCAGCCTAACTGGGGCCCATACCTGTATCCAAGCTGGGGCCCACATTCAGCCCATCAAAGTGCCCACTCTGAGCCCATGCCCAGTTGACACCCACATAGCCCAGATAAATCCCATGTGTGGCATGGACATTTTGGCTGGGGTGCTACTTGAGTCGCTGTCCAAGTGCTGAACTAGGCTATACTAACCTTATATGGAATCGTATTCTGAATGTTTAACCTAACAATCGTCATCTGTTGTGTATTAGGAATCAAGACAGGTAAAAATAAAAAACAAAATTATATAATGATATTCTATATAGATAGATCATTGGAGCTAACATTCTACGATAGAATGTCATTCTATAGGGTATAGATCATTGGAGCTAACTGACTTGCCGTATACGGTCGACAAAACAGCAAATTTCAGCGCTTTCTTCTGTTCCTCTTTTAGATAAAAACCCAAGTCTAAATCGTTCATTCAATGTCATATAGATCCTTCAGATTTTGGTCTGGATTTCCATGCTACTATACAAACTTTTTTGTTTCAAACAGTTAATTGAACAATAATAAATGATTAATCAAAGATGATTAATTTAGAGCTGTAAACGCGCGTGTGAGGGGCGGAGACGCGCCACGGGTCAGACGCGAGTGAGGACCAAACACAGCAGAATGGTAGGAAACTTCACTCCTCTTATTATTTCTCTTTTACTATAGCGATTCATTTTTAGATACGTGATCTGAGTCTTTCATAGAATTGTAGAGTTATTAGAGAAATAGAGTTATTTTTTACATTCTTTGGTCGAAGTTTTCAGATCGGGACTTCGGAGCCTGTTCGGGACTCGGTTGATTCAGATCGGCACTTCGGAGGATGTTCGCGACTCGGTTGATTCAGATCGGTGCACTTCGGAGCCTGTTCGCGACTCGGTTGATTCAGATCGGCACTTCGGAGCATGTTCGCGACTCGGTTGATTCAGATCGGAACTTCGGAGCATGTTCGCGCCCTCGGTTGATTCAGATCGGCCCTTCGGAGCATGTTCGCGCCCTCGGTTGATTCAGATCTGCACTGCACAGAGGAGCGTTCAAAGTTACGAGACATAGACTGAAGTCAGATTCCCAATGAAATGCTCTCGGACAGCAAATGCAATGAGTTTGCATCCTTCTTTTCTGAGAAGATCATCAATATCAGGAAGGCGATTATCACATCCTCAAGTAATGCAGTTAGAAATACCAAGGGTTCACACAAAACAAGGGGAATCTGCTTTTAGTTTCTATGCCGCTCGCAGTTGGAATCAGCTTCCAGAAGAGATCAGATGTAAAACACTAGTCACATTTACATCTAGACTTAAAACTCATCTGTTTAGCTGTGCATTTATTGAATGAGCACTGTGCAATGTCCGATCTGATTGCACTATATTTTCACTGTTTTTTTTTTAATGTGAAATAATTTTCTAACTGTTTTTAAATTCATTATAAACGTTTTAAAATTGCTTGTTATAGTTTTGTTATAATTTTTCTTTATGATTACTTTACTTTCTTTTATGTAAAGCACTTTGAATTACCATTGTGTATGAAATATAAATAAACTTTCCTTGCCTAGTGTGTTAGTGGGCTTATATATATATATATATATATATATATATATATATATATATATATATATATATATATATATATATATAAACACACACACATAGCCTACACACACTACCGGTCAGAGTTTGGGATCAGAATGATTTTTAATGTTTTTTTACAGGAATTTATTTTACTCATCAAGACAGCATTTATTTGATCAAAAATACTGGAAAACATGTAATATTGTGAAATATTATTAACATTTTTCTATTTTAATATACATGAAGGTGTAATTTATTCATGTGATGTGCAGCTGTATTTTCAGCATCTTTCCTCCAGTCTTCAGTGTCACATGATCTTCAGAAATCAGAATAATATGATGATTTATTATTAGAATTATCAACAGTTTTGCTGATAAATATTATTTTGGAACCTGTGATACATTTTTCAGGATTCTTTGATGAATAAAAAATTAAAAAGAAGAGCATTTATTTAAAATATAAATATTTTCTAACAATATTCACTACAGTTCAATAGTTTGGGGTCAGTAAATTTTTATCCTTTCTTTTTTTATAAGAAATTGTATTCTTTATTAGATTTTAGAATCTTTTATTCAGGATGTGTTAAATTGATAAGAAGTGATATCAAATATTAATATTGTTAGAAGATATTTATATTTTGAATAAATGTTGTTCTTTAAAAAAAAGTTATACATCTAAGAATCCTTAAAAAAGTATCGCAGATTCCAAAATAATATTTGGTAGCACAACTATTAATAGTTCTAATAATAAATCATCATGTTTTCATGATTTCTAAAGATCATGTGACACTGAAGACTGGAGGAATGATGCTGAAAATACACCTGCACATCCGAGAAATAAATTATATTTTAAAGGATATTAAAATATAAACCATTATTTTATAAATTTTATTTTGATAATTTTGAATTATTACTGAAATACAACCTTTTTTGTTTCAAACAGTTCATTGAACAATTGTCAGCTTCAGGTACTTCATTTATTATTAAGTAAATGTATAATAATTATCAAAGATGATTTTTTTTAGCGCTGTAAACTCGCGTGTGAGGGGCGGAGACGCGCCGTGGAGCGTCAGACCGAGTGAGGACCAAACACAGCAGAACAGTAGGAAACTTCACTCTTATTATTCCTCTTTTACTGTCTATAGCGATTTATTTTGAGATACGTGATCTGAGTCTTTCATAGAGTTGTAGAGTTATTAGAGAAATAGAGTTATTTTTTACATTCTTTGGTCGAAGTTTTCAGATCGCCACTTCGGAGCCTGTTCGCGACTTGGTTGATTCAGATCGGCACTTCGGAGCATGTTCGCGACTCGGTTGATTCAGATCGGTACTTCGGAGCAAATTCATTTTAAATAAGTAAATGTTTTAATCATTATAAAAGTTTTCAAATTGCTTGTTTTATTTTTGTTATAATTTTTCTTTATGATTATTTTACTTTCTTTTATGTAAAGCACTTTGAATTACCGTTGTGTATGAAATATAAATTAACTTGCCTTGCCTAGTGTGTTAGTGGGCTTATATATATATAAAAACACACACACATACACACACTACCGGTCAGAGTTTGGGATCAGAATGATTTTTAATGTTTTTTTACAGGAATTTATTTTACTCATCAAGACAGCATTTATTTTATCAAAAATACTGGAAAACATGTTATATTGTGAAATATTATTAACATTTTTGTATTTTAATATACATGAAGGTGTAATTTATTCATGTGATGTGCAACTGTGTTTTCAGCATCTTTCCTCCAGTCTTCAGTGTCACTTGATCTTCAGAAATCAGAATAATATGATGATTTATTATTAGAATTATCAACAGTTTTGCTGATAAATATTATTTTGGAATCTGTGATACTTTTTTCAGGATTATTTGATGAATAAGAAATTAAAAAGAAGACCATTTATTTAAAATATAAATATTTTCTAACAATATTCACTACAGTTTAATAGTTTGGGGTGAGTAAATTTTTATCCTTTCTTTTTTTTTTATAAGAAATTGTATTCTTTATTAGATTTTATAATCTTTTATTCAAGATGTGTTAAATTGATAAGAAGATACCCTTACGAAAATTAACCATGGTTTTACTACAAATAAAACTAAAAAACCATGGTTACTGTAGTTAAACCATGGTAACCACAAATTAACCATGGTTTTGCTATGTTAACCACAGTTTAACCATGGTATTTGTAGTAAATCTGTGGTTTTACAAATGGCAGTCAATACGCCAAAAAACCATGGGTTACTACAGTTTTACTATAATAAAACCATGGTTATTTTTCGTAAGGGTATATTAAAGATTAATATTGTTAGAAGAGATTTATATTTTGAATAAATAATGTTCTTTAAAAAATATATATATACATCGAAGAATCCTTAAAAAAGTATTGCAGATTCCAAAATAATATTTGGTAGCACAACTATTAATAGTTCTAATAATAAATCATCATATTCTCATGATTTCTAAAGATCATGTGACACTGAAGACTGGAGGAATGATGCTGAAAATACAGCTGCACATCACAGAAATAAATTATATTTTAAAGGATATTAAAATATAAACCATTATTTTATGAATTTTATTTTGATAATTTTGAATTATTACTGAAATACAACATTTTGTTTCAAACAGTTCATTGAACAATAATAAATGAAGTACCTGAAGCTGACAATGAAGTAAATGTATAATAATTAACAAAGATGATTAATTAGCGCTGTAAACACCGTGTGAGGGGCGGAGACGCGCCGCCGAGCGTCAGACGCGAGTGAGGACCAAACACAGCAGAACAGTAGGAAACTTCACTCCTCTTATTATTTCTCTTTTACTGTCTATAGCGATTTATTTTTAGATATGTGATCTGAGTCTTTCGTAGAGTTGTAGAGTTATTAGAGAAATAGAGTTATTTTTTACATTCTTTGGTCGAAGTTTTCAGATCGGGACTTCGGAGCCTGATCGCGACTCGGTTGATTCAGATCGGCACTTCGGAGCATGTTCGCGACTCGGTTGATTCGGCACTTCGGAGCCTGTTCGTGACTCGGTTGATACAGATCGCCAATTCGGAGCATGTTCGCGACTCCGTTGATTCGGCACTTCGGAGCCTGTTCGTGACTCGGTTGATTCAGATCGGCACTTCGGAGCCTGTTCGCGACTCGGTTGATTCAGATCGGCACTTCGGAGCCTGTTCGCGACTCGGTTGATTCAGATCGGCACTTCGGAGCATGTTCGCGACCTCGGTTGATTCGGCACTTCGGAGTATGTTCACGACTCGGTTGTTTCGGCACTTCGGAGCCTGTTCGCGACTTGGTTGATTCAGATCGGCACTTCTGAGCATGTTCGCGACTCGGTTGATTGCAGATCGGCACTTCGGAGCATGTTCGCGACTCGGTTGATTCAGATCTGCACTGCACAGAGGAGCGTTCAAAGTTACGAGACATAGACTGAAGACAGATTCCCAGTGAAATGCTCTCCGACAGCAAATGCAATGAGTTTGCATCCTTCTTTTCTGAGAAGATCATCAATATCAGGAAGGCGATTAGCACATCCTCAAGTAATGCAGTTAGAAATACCAAGGGTTCACACTAAACAAGGGGAATCTGCTTTTAGTTTCTATGCCGCTCGCAGTTGGAATCAGCTTCCAGAAGAGATCAGATGTAAAACACTAGTCACATTTACATCTAGACTTAAAACTCATCTGTTTAGCTGTGCATTTATTGAATGAGCACTGTGCAATGTCCGAACTGATTGCACTATATTTTCAATGTTTTTTTTTAATGTAAAACAATTTTGTTCGTGTTTTTAAATTAATTTTAATTAAGTAAATGTTTTAATCATTATATAAAAGATTTAAAATTGCTTGTTTTACTTTTGTTATAATTTTTCTTTATGATTATTTTACTTTCTTTTATGTAAAGCACTTTGAATTACCATTGTGTATGAAATATAAATAAACTTTCCTTGCCTAGTGTGTTAGTGGGCTTATACACACACATACACACACTACCGGTCAGAGTTTGGGATCAGAATGATTTTTAATGTTTTTTTACAGGAATTTATTTTACTCATCAAGACAGCATTTATTTGATGAAAAATACTGGAAAACATGTAATATTGTGAAATATTATTAAAATGTTTCTATTTGAATATACATGAAGGTGTAATTTATTCATGTGATGTGCAGCTGTATTTTCAGCATCTTTCCTCCAGTCTTCAGTGTCACATGATCTTTAGAAATCAAATAATATGATGATTTATTATTAGAATTATCAACAGTTTTGCTGATAAATATTATTTTGGAACCTGTGATACTTTTTTCAGGATTCTTTGATGAATAAAAAGTTAAAAAGAAGAGCATTAAATTAGCATATAAATATTTTCTAACAATATTCACTACAGTTCAATAGTTTGGGGTCAGTAAATTTTTATCCTTTCTTTTTTTTTAAAGAAATTTTATTCTTTATTAGATTTTAGAATCTTTTATTCAGGATGTGTTAAATTGATAAGAAGTGATATCAAAGATTAATATTGTTAGAAGAGATTTATATTTTGAATAAATAATGTTCTTTAAAAAATATATATATACATCGAAGAATCCTTAAAAAAGTATCGCAGATTCCGAAATAATATTTGGTAGCACAACTATTAATAGTTCTAATAATAAATCATCATATTCTCATGATTTCTAAAGATCATGTGACACTGAAGACTGTTGGAATGATGCTGAAAATACAGCTGCACATCACAGAAATAAATTATATTTTAAAGGATATTAAAATATAAACCATTATTTTATGAATTTTATTTTGATAATTTTGAATTATTACTGAAATACAACATTTTGTTTCAAACAGTTCATTGAACAATAATAAATGAAGTACCCGAAGCTGACAATGAAGTAAATGTATAATAATTAACAAATATGATTAATTAGCGCTGTAAACGCGCGTGTGAGGGGCGGAGACTCGCCGCCAAGCGTCAGACGCGAGTGAGGACCAAACACAGCAGAACAGTAGGAAACTTCACTCCTCTTATTATTTCTCTTTTACTGTCTATAGCGATTTATTTTTAGATATGTGATCTGAGTCTTTCGTAGAGTTGTAGAGTTATTAGAGAAATAGAGTTATTTTTTACATTCTTTGGTCGAAGTTTTCAGATCGGGACTTCGGAGCCTGATCGCGACTCGGTTGATTCAGATCGGCACTTCGGAGCATGTTCACGACTCGGTTGATTCGGCACTTCGGAGCCTGTTCGTGACTCGGTTGATTCAGATCGGCACTTCGGAGCCTGTTCGCGACTCGGTTGATTCAGATCGGCACTTCGGAGCATGTTCGCGACTCGGTTGATTTGGCACTTCGGAGCATGTTCGCAACTCGGTTGATTCGGCACTTCGGAGCCTGTTTGCGACTCGGTTGATTCAGATCGGCACTTCGGAGCATGTTCGCGACTCGGTTGATTCGGCACTTCGGAGCATGTTCGCAACTCGGTTGATTCGGCACTTCGGAGCCTGTTTGCGACTCGGTTGATTCAGATCGGCACTTCGGAGCATGTTCTCGACTCGATTGATTTCAGATCGGCACTTCGGAGCATGTTCACGACTCGGTTGATTCAGATCGGCACTTCGGAGCATGTTCGCGACTCGGTTGATTTCAGATCTGGACTTCGGAGCATGTTCGCGCCCTCGGTTGATTCAGATCGCCACTTCGGAGCATGTTCGCGACTCGGTTGATTCGGCACTTCGGAGCCTGTTCGTGACTCGGTTGATTCAGATCGGCACTTCGGAGCCTGTTCGCGACTCGGTTGATTCAGATCGGCACTTCGGAGCATGTTCGCGACTCGGTTGATTCGGCACTTCGGAGCCTGTTCGTGACTCGGTTGATTCAGATCGGCACTTCGGAGCCTGTTCGCGACTCGGTTGATTCAGATCGGCACTTCGGAGCATGTTCGCGACTCGGTTGATTCGGCACTTCGGAGCATGTTCGCAACTCGGTTGATTCGGCACTTCGGAGCCTGTTTGCGACTCGGTTGATTCAGATCGGCACTTCGGAGCATGTTCTCGACTCGATTGATTTCAGATCGGCACTTCGGAGCATGTTCACGACTCGGTTGATTCAGATCGGCACTTCGGAGCATGTTCGCGACTCGGTTGATTTCAGATCTGGACTTCGGAGCATGTTCGCGCCCTCGGTTGATTCAGATCGCCACTTCGGAGCATGTTCGCGACTCGGTTGATTCGGCACTTCGGAGCCTGTTCGTGACTCGGTTGATTCAGATCGGCACTTCGGAGCCTGTTCGCGACTCGGTTGATTCAGATCGGCACTTCGGAGCATGTTCGCGACTCGGTTGATTCGGCACTTCGGAGCATGTTCGCAACTCGGTTGATTCGGCACTTCGGAGCCTGTTCGCGACTCGGTGGATTCAGATCGGCACTTCGGAGCCTGTTTGCGACTCGGTTGATTCAGATCGGCACTTCGGAGCATGTTCTCGACTCGATTGATTTCAGATCGGCACTTCGGAGCATGTTCACGACTCGGTTGATTCAGATCGGCACTTCGGAGCATGTTCGCGCCCTCGGTTGATTCAGATCTGCACTGCACAGAGGAGCGTTCAAAGTTACGAGACATAGACTGAAGACAGATTCCCAGTGAAATGCTCTCCGACAGCAAATGCAATGAGTTTGCAGCCTTCTTTTCTGAGAAGATCATCAATATCAGGAAGGCGATTAGCACATCCTCAAGTAATGCAGTTAGAAATACCAAGGGTTCGCACAAAACAAGGGGAATCTGCTTTTAGTTTCTATGCCGCTCGCAGTTGGAATCAGCTTCCAGAAGAGATCAGATGTAAAACACTAGTCACATTTACATCTAGACTTAAAACTCATCTGTTTAGCTGTGCATTTATTGAATGAGCACTGTGCAATGTCCGAACTGATTGCACTATATTTTCACTGTTTTTTTTTAATGTAAAATAATTTTGTAACTGTTTTTAAATTAATTTTAATTAAGTAAATGTTTTAATCATTATAAAAGTTTTAAAATTGCTTGTTTTATTTTTGTTATAATTTTTCTTTATGATTATTTTACTTTCTTTTATGTAAAGCACTTTGAATTACCATTGTGCATGACATATAAATAAACTTTCCTTGCCTAGTGTGTTAGTGGGCTTATATATATATAAACACACACACACATACACACACTACCGGTCAGAGTTTGGGATCAGAATGATTTTTAATGTTTTTTTACAGGAATTTATTTTACTCATCAAGACAGCATTTATTTGATCAAAAATACTGTAAAACATGTAATATTGTGAAATATTATTAAAATGTTTCTATTTGAATATACATGAAGGTGTAATTTATTCATGTGATGTGCAGCTGTATTTTCAGCATCTTTCCTCCAGTCTTCAGTGTCACATGATCTTTAGAAATCAAATAATATGATGATTTATTATTAGAATTATCAACAGTTTTGCTGATAAATATTATTTTGGAACCTGTGATACTTTTTTCAGGATTCTTTGATGAATAAAAAGTTAAAAAGAAGAGCATTAAATTAGCATATAAATATTTTCTAACAATATTCACTACAGTTCAATAGTTTGGGGTCAGTAAATTTTTATCCTTTCTTTTTTTTTAAAGAAATTTTATTCTTTATTAGATTTTAGAATCTTTTATTCAGGATGTGTTAAATTGATAAGAAGTGATATCAAAGATTAATATTGTTAGAAGAGATTTATATTTTGAATAAATAATGTTCTTTAAAAAATATATATATACATCGAAGAATCCTTAAAAAAGTATCGCAGATTCCGAAATAATATTTGGTAGCACAACTATTAATAGTTCTAATAATAAATCATCATATTCTCATGATTTCTAAAGATCATGTGACACTGAAGACTGTTGGAATGATGCTGAAAATACAGCTGCACATCACAGAAATAAATTATATTTTAAAGGATATTAAAATATAAACCATTATTTTATGAATTTTATTTTGATAATTTTGAATTATTACTGAAATACAACATTTTGTTTCAAACAGTTCATTGAACAATAATAAATGAAGTACCCGAAGCTGACAATGAAGTAAATGTATAATAATTAACAAATATGATTAATTAGCGCTGTAAACGCGCGTGTGAGGGGCGGAGACTCGCCGCCAAGCGTCAGACGCGAGTGAGGACCAAACACAGCAGAACAGTAGGAAACTTCACTCCTCTTATTATTTCTCTTTTACTGTCTATAGCGATTTATTTTTAGATATGTGATCTGAGTCTTTCGTAGAGTTGTAGAGTTATTAGAGAAATAGAGTTATTTTTTACATTCTTTGGTCGAAGTTTTCAGATCGGGACTTCGGAGCCTGATCGCGACTCGGTTGATTCAGATCGGCACTTCGGAGCATGTTCACGACTCGGTTGATTCGGCACTTCGGAGCCTGTTCGTGACTCGGTTGATTCAGATCGGCACTTCGGAGCCTGTTCGCGACTCGGTTGATTCAGATCGGCACTTCGGAGCATGTTCGCGACTCGGTTGATTCGGCACTTCGGAGCATGTTCGCAACTCGGTTGATTCGGCACTTCGGAGCCTGTTTGCGACTCGGTTGATTCAGATCGGCACTTCGGAGCATGTTCTCGACTCGATTGATTTCAGATCGGCACTTCGGAGCATGTTCACGACTCGGTTGATTCAGATCGGCACTTCGGAGCATGTTCGCGACTCGGTTGATTTCAGATCTGGACTTCGGAGCATGTTCGCGCCCTCGGTTGATTCAGATCGCCACTTCGGAGCATGTTCGCGACTCGGTTGATTCGGCACTTCGGAGCCTGTTCGTGACTCGGTTGATTCAGATCGGCACTTCGGAGCCTGTTCGCGACTCGGTTGATTCAGATCGGCACTTCGGAGCATGTTCGCGACTCGGTTGATTCGGCACTTCGGAGCATGTTCGCAACTCGGTTGATTCGGCACTTCGGAGCCTGTTCGCGACTCGGTGGATTCAGATCGGCACTTCGGAGCCTGTTTGCGACTCGGTTGATTCAGATCGGCACTTCGGAGCATGTTCTCGACTCGATTGATTTCAGATCGGCACTTCGGAGCATGTTCACGACTCGGTTGATTCAGATCGGCACTTCGGAGCATGTTCGCGCCCTCGGTTGATTCAGATCTGCACTGCACAGAGGAGCGTTCAAAGTTACGAGACATAGACTGAAGACAGATTCCCAGTGAAATGCTCTCCGACAGCAAATGCAATGAGTTTGCAGCCTTCTTTTCTGAGAAGATCATCAATATCAGGAAGGCGATTAGCACATCCTCAAGTAATGCAGTTAGAAATACCAAGGGTTCGCACAAAACAAGGGGAATCTGCTTTTAGTTTCTATGCCGCTCGCAGTTGGAATCAGCTTCCAGAAGAGATCAGATGTAAAACACTAGTCACATTTACATCTAGACTTAAAACTCATCTGTTTAGCTGTGCATTTATTGAATGAGCACTGTGCAATGTCCGAACTGATTGCACTATATTTTCACTGTTTTTTTTTAATGTAAAATAATTTTGTAACTGTTTTTAAATTAATTTTAATTAAGTAAATGTTTTAATCATTATAAAAGTTTTAAAATTGCTTGTTTTATTTTTGTTATAATTTTTCTTTATGATTATTTTACTTTCTTTTATGTAAAGCACTTTGAATTACCATTGTGCATGACATATAAATAAACTTTCCTTGCCTAGTGTGTTAGTGGGCTTATATATATATAAACACACACACACATACACACACTACCGGTCAGAGTTTGGGATCAGAATGATTTTTAATGTTTTTTTACAGGAATTTATTTTACTCATCAAGACAGCATTTATTTGATCAAAAATACTGTAAAACATGTAATATTGTGAAATATTATTAACATTTTTCTATTTTAATATACATGGTGTAATTTATTCATGTGATGTGCAGCTGTATTTTAAGCATCTTTCCTCCAGTCTTCAGTGTCACATGATCTTCAGAAATCAGAATAATATGATGATTTATTATTAGAATTATCAACAGTTTTGCTGATAAATATTATTTTGGAACCTGTGATAGTTTTTTCAGGATTCTTTGATGAATAAAAAGTTAAAAAGAAGAACATTTATTTAAAATATAAATATTTTCTAACAATATTCACTATAGTTCAAAAGTTTGGGGTCAGTAAATTTTTATCCTTTCTTTTTTTATAAGAAATTGTATTCTTTATTAGATTTTACAATCTTTTATTCAGGATGTGTTAAATTGATAAGAAGTGATATCAAAGATTAATATTGTTAGAAGAGATTTCTATTTTGAATGAATGCTGTTATTTAAAAAAAATATATATACATCGAAGAATCCTTAAAAAAGTATCGCAGATTCCAAAATAATATTTGGTAGCACAACTATTAATAGTTCTAATTAATTAGCGCTGTAAACGCGCGTGTGAGGGGCGGAGACGCGCCGCCGAGCGTCAGAGGCGAGTGAGGACCAAGAACGTCCCTAATCTTCTGTAAAGGTTCGGAACTTTCGTTACCTTTAGATAACTTTTAGGGAACCTTGCACAAGGTCGCGAGAACGTCCCCTCCTACGTGGGAATAAATGTATTATTTTGTGTTGAATATAACACTTTAATAAAAAAAAAAAACCTCATTAGTTTGGAAATTTACTATCACATTTATGCATTTATGAACATCAATTCAAAGTGAAATAACCTACAAACCATTATAATTTGAATTCTGCTTGTACAACAGATGTTTGTTCAACTGCTCGTATTTCCTACATTGTTGTGGATTTTATTGATAACTTTAAATGTCTGTTAATTTTGTGTGACTTAAGCCAGAAAGAGAGCAGTATAAAAGGATGATGGCAAAAGTATAAAAACGCCGCTTCACTAACCTGGGCCGGGTTTCCCGATAACGATGTATCTTAGCTCTTAAGAGCGTTTTCTACGTGCAAACTTACGAACGCTCGCAGCAATTCCACGAGCGTTTCCCAAAAATGCACTTAACATGAACGCGCGAGAACGCGCTCTACGTGCTACTTAGGAGTCGCTGTCCATTCGCGAAGTGCTAAAATGTAACCTTATATGGAATCGTATTCTGAACGTTTAACCTAATAATTGTCATCTGTTTTGGATTACCAATCAATACAATCAAGTCTATATAAAGCACCTACATACAGGCGGAGACACTGACAAAATGGCTGAACAAAAAAAAAAAAAAAAGAAAAGATACCTTTCAAAAGGATGAAATTAATGTCCTCTTAGAGGAGATAGAGAAAAACAAAGATGTGTTTTTTTTTATCTTGTTTTCCCCTTTTTATTTATTTCATTTATAAATTCATGTAAACAATAAACGAGTACAATAAAGTGTACAATAAAGTACAATCAAAATATTATTATATTACTCGCGTTGCAGTGTGTTAAATCTAGATAAAAGTGTAATCTGCCGGTTGTCCTGCAGGTGTCCTCATAAATCTGTCTTCTTACAATGCACTTGGGGATGTACGATTACTCCAGAGCACTCGTAGATCTACGAAGATTTTCAAGTGCTACTTAAGCTACGATGCTTTTGGGAAACAGACCGTAATATTAAGATCAATCGTACGATCGTTTTTACGATCAACTTAGGCTTACGATGCTTTTGGGAAACGCAGCCCTGCTCGACTGTTAGCATAACTGCTACCATGTGCTACATTAAATGTAGCCTATAACGTTACATTGAACAATACAAATAAAACATATTTGATTAATGTCTATAGTTGCCGTTTAGCTTTTAATATAAGTTATTGTTTTAGTTAACACATTACACTCACCTGGGACTGTAATCGTGCTCCTGTACCATCTCGACATTTACTGCTCTGCACCACAAACATTCCGTTTTGACGCGTGATTTAACGTCTCCGCAACTTTTCCACGCAAACCTGGAAGGCCCAGCCCACGGTGCGAGATCGACCAGTCTACTCCGGTTGGACACGGACCTCATCCTCCGTGAAGTGCTTAGCACACACTAAAGTAGCCTACCTTTCCACACAGTAATTGTCGCCTCCTCCTCTAGCCATATAGCCCAATTTCGACGCTTCTTTTTATTTTAATTTTCGTTGGTGGGAAAACTATGAAATTATAAATAAGGTTGTTTTAAAAAAAACACACACACACTACACATTGGTCTCCGCCATTGTTCAGCAAGCGTATGAACGCTATAGCGCTTTCACCGGAAAATAACTTATCTGGGATTCAGAGCAAGTTCACAAAACATTTGATTCAGATCGGGACTCCGAAGCGCGTTTCCGAATCATTTGAGATCAGGTCTTTCGAGCGGATTTGCAAAACATTTGATTCTGTCACGTAGGCTACTCGATCAAGTTTTAATAGAGAGAAAAGAGGCATAGAGACACATTTTGTTAATAGCCTGTTAGTAATCACACAGTCCACCAGTAACTGTATAATTTAGTAAGGGAAAATTAAAACAAAATAGGATGAGTTTAAATGTAAATTTTATTTATGTAGCAATGGTCATCTTAACCTCTGTGCAGTGTTCAGGCTATTTAAGGCCCCCAAAATTAAATTCTAATTCTAATACTGCATCATACAAGTGTTTATTTGAGTTGAATATTTCGATATTCATTTAAGGAAACAAAGCCATAACTTGATAAGTTTACATTTACATTTATTCATTTAGCAGACGCTTTTATTCAAAGCGACATACAAATGAGGATAAAAAAAACTACACAACAAGAGCAACAAAAATTTTATAAGCGAGAATAAAACAGATGCATGCAAAATGAAGGCAAATATAGTCTGATATGTTAAGAAATAATATAAAATAAAAATGCTAAAAAAAATTGGCAAAATATTTGACTCAAAAAGTCCAGATGATTCAAGCTGTTCGTGACTGTGAGTGTAACAGCAGCAGCAGAGATTATTAACCGTAAATGAAAACATTTAAAACTCTGATTCCTCGATTTAAAAAAATAAATAAAAATGTAGCAAAACATTACATTCAGATGATATGTAGAACTATCTGTGATTATCAGTGTCAGACTGTGTGTGTTGTTTTGTCCGGGGCTCAGAGTGACACGTAGCATATCTTTTAGCCTCATGGTTGCAGTTTGATGTTTAGGAATTAGTTTTATTAATTTTTATTATTATTTATGTTTATGTAAGTTTTAATAATTTTAGCATTTCAACTTTTTTGTAAAAAGTTACTACTTTAATTTTAGCACTGTTTTCATTTAATTTGTAGTGCTTTTTACTTTACAAATCATTGCAAAGCAACTTTACAGAAAATTAAGTTTCTACAATATTTAGTAGTAGCTTACACAATTTATCTATATCATATTACTTTAGCTTTATTTCAATTACAGAAAACTGTTTTTAGTAGTTTCAGTCTTAGTTAACAACAATGACACATACAGGGCCGTGCACAGACCTTTTGAGGGGCATGTGCTGAAACCAAAAAAGGGCACCCCCCTCCCTTTTTATTATATCAAGATTATTTAGTAAGCCAGCATAAAAGGAAGAAATGGTCACATCTTCATGACAAATTCAATAACACAAAATAATAGTCTCAAAAGCTTTAGATTTATTCAAGATAATAACAACCATAATAATAAGATAATTAGATAATATATATTATCTATAGATAATATAGACTCCCTCTTTTTTTAAATTGCATTTATATAGAAAAAAAATACTTGACTCATACATAAACATGTTAACCAAATAATACAAATTAGCTTATAAAACCAAACAGAAACCAAAATCTTTTTTTATTGAACTGTATCCACTTTTTTTATGAACTTTGCAAAGAAAAAAAAATCTCTTTTTTAGCTATTCTGTTTGGTTTTATAAGCTAATTTGTATTATTTGGTTAACATGATTATGAATGACATTGAGAAGGGGGGAAGGTGAGCAATGAGTCAAGTATTTTTGACAAACTTTTTTGAAATATAATTTAAGTAATTATGTCCAACTCAATTCCAGATTACAAGAAACTATAGCCATATCGTTACTATAACATATCCAATATGGATCCGCCTAACTGGCAAAAATTTGATACTGTGGTGGACCAGGGATGTTGGTCTCTTGAAGGTCTCTTATCCACTACACTTTCACTAAAATAAGCCAGCAATGAAAAAATAAATAAAAACAGTGTGAAAAGTACAGTTGCAGTGAAAAGCATTTCTGAAGGATCACGTGACACTGAAGAGTACTGATGTAATGATGCTGAAAATTCAGCTTTGATCACAAAAATAAATTACATTTTAAAATATATTCAAATAGAAAATATTACACAATATAAGTGTTTTTGCTGTATTTTGGATCAAATAAATGAAGCCTTGGAATGAATCATGAATTACATTCTGCATGATAAACTATAAAGATTTCACAGTGACTACTACATTACTGTAGTAAAACCATGTTTTACTACATTTTATACATGTGAGGACGAGCGGAGAGTATACCATAACATGATTAGCCTAAATGTTAATAAATTAAGTGTATCAGCAATCATAAATCAAAGAAGAAATTTCTTAGAAATATGTTATCTAGGTGACGAGGATCACTCATCGCTTTGTGTAAGTTCCAGTACGAAACAGCGCAGGGGCGCACCTGTTATGATTTTCCGATGGTAAAAACAAATTATATGTTGTTGTATCACTTACCAATATATTTAGTTTTTGACCAGCAAATGTGTGCAAATGTAATTTTTTTTTTTTTCGTCATTAAAACGGCGAAGGCAGCGGCCGGTTACCTGACATTTTATCCTACCCTGTCAGATTTTCCTACCCTGGTTTACTGCGCACGCGAACATCAATATCGCGTCCTTTGTCACGTCACATTTTCATCTACATGTTACAAACTAGTTTTTGTAGCTATATAGACGGAGCGCTCGGTTTTTCCTGTGGTAAAATGTATTTGGCCAAAATCGCATTTTATAAAAGATTAAATGCTACTGTATGCACAGTCTATTTAAGTGTTGGCTATGTATTGGCTATGACTAGATGGCAAATGTTAGCCCTCTCTCTCAGGCGATGTCCCACATGTCTTAGTCAGTCAGACAGACATCCAATAAATAAAATATGAGCCTTTATAGACAAGTGTTTAGTAGTACTTATTCAAACAAGAAGATATTTATTTACCCTTCGCAAAACTTTGTTTAGCTCAGCTGTTGTCTACTGTGCGGCTGCTGTGGAACCTCAGTTGATTCAATGAATATAGAGGGGGCGGAGTTATCAGCTTACTGACAGTTTGAGGATCGAAAAAGATTTACACAAGCTCGTTTTAAGAACTTTCATTTGCGAAATATTTGTAAAACAGAAAGACAGACGTAAAAGGTTACCAATAGCATTGATTTAATAAAAAATAATAAAAAATAAAAAATTAAAATAAAGGGCACTTCGGAGTGTAAGGGCAAAAAGGGCATGTGCTCTGCACAGGTTGAGCCCTACCTGTGCACGTGCCTGGACACATAGTTGGTTGCTTTGGGAATTACTAGTTAGGAATAAAAGTTTAACTGTGTGTGTGTAACCGTCTTCTTCTGTCTGCGTTGTGTTGTTAATTCAGTGCAAAAAAAGACAGGAGAGCACCAGATTGGGTCTGCATAAGAGAATATATTTTGTTTTACAGGCCGTCACGCCAGCTTCAGCTCAATTACACAGTGACACTCAGTTCGGGAGAAAGGCAGAAAAGGGAGAAAACGAAGGAAGACAAAAATAGGGTTTTGTCAATGCATACCTGCATAAGAGAATATATTTTGTTTTACAGGCCGTCACGCCAGCTTCAGCTCAATTACACAGTGACACTGCCAAAAAAACATAACATTCCCAATATATTGTGAATAAAATAAATAAAAACAACTTAAACATCGTGTGTGTGACTTGTTTTCAACCAATGCTAACAACTAATCGGTAGCATAGAATACAGCATACCTCAGTTCGGGAGAAAGGCAGAAAAGACCGCTCAAAGATTAATACAGCGGATATAGCTGCCTGGACCGATCCACTTTGTTGTAAAGAGGGGGGGGGGGGGGGGGGGGGGGCGGTCGAACCATCACCTCTTTACAGACCCTTTTTTAATGAATTTAATGAATATAAACACTTGTTTCAATAATAGTAAAACAGCCTTAAATGTATAATAACAGAAAAATCTTGTGAAATAAAACCATTTTAACCTCGTTACATGTGCTTATTTTACAAATAAATAAAAATATATATATTTTTATAAGTTTCTGTCTTCTGTTGAATGCTAAAAAGATGATGCTTTAAACACCAAATGGTTGATGGTACCCATTCACTTCCATAGTATTTCTTCCTGTAGCATAGAAGTCAATGGGTGCCGTCAACTGTTCGCTCTCAAAAAAACATCTTTGGTGTTCAGCAGAAAAAAAAAACACTTGTTCAGGCTGAGTAAGAGTAAACGATCGCAGGATTTGATTCCTCTCACACAGACCATACAGTTATATGAGTGTTAATCTAAACTGTGTTTGAATATGAAGCACTGTGTGTGTGAAGATATTTGTGAATCAACCAATCAGCTGTCACTTGATTTCAGAGCCCTAACTAGAATGAGATCACAGCTGCTTTTATTTTCAGTATAAATATTGAGTTGAACACAAGGCTTGATGAAATGGTACTGTGATAAAGATAAAGCATATTTATAATCATCGAGGCTCCTGCAGACGTATGTTTTGGGAAAATTGTCCAGGGTTTATTTTTTACTCTTTTCTTTTACCTGCCAACGTTCTACTCGGACACGAACACGAGAGATTTTAATTTGATGAAGGTCATGGTGTTCTTCTTCAAGGCAAGTTTATTTATATAGCACATTTCGTACACAATGGTAATTCAAAGTGCTTTACATCAAAGAAAGTAAAATAATCATGAAGAAAAATGACAAAAAAAGAAAACAAGCAATATTAAAACTTTTAAAATTATTAAAACGTTTACTTAAAATCAATTTAAAAACAGTTAGAAAATGATTCTATATATATACATATATAAAAAAAGTGAAAATATAGTGCAATCAGTTCAGACATTGCACAGTGCTCATTCAATAAATGCACAACTAAACAGATGGTTTTTGAGTCTAGATTTAAATGTGACTAGTGTTTTAGCACATCTGATCTCTTCTGGAAGCTGATTCCAACTGAGGGCGGCATAGTAACTAAAGGCGGACTCCCCTTGTTTTGTGTGAACCCTTGGTATTTCTAACTGACTCGATCCTAGTGATCTGAGTGGTCTGTTAGGTTTATATTCAGTGAACATATCTGCAATATATTTTGGTCCTAGGTCATTTAGTGACTTATATACGAGTAAAAGTATTTTAAAATCAATCCTAAATGTAACTGGAAGCCAGTGTAAGGACCTGAGGACTGGTGTGATATGCTCAGATTTTCTGGTTCTAGTCAGAATCCTGGCAGCAGCGTTCTGGATGAGCTGCAGCTGTCTAATGGTCTTTTTGGGAAGGCCAGTGAGGAGCCCATTACAATAGTCCACCCTGCTGGTGATAAAGGCATGAAAAAGTTTCTCCAAGTCTCGACTGGAAACAAAACATCTGATTCTTGCCATGTTTTTTTAAATGATAGTATGCTGATTTAGATTACTGCTTTGACATGGCTACTGAAACTAAGGTCTGTCTCCAGAATCACACCAAGATTCCTGACTTGATTTTTAGTTGTTTGACCCCTAGAGTCAAGGTATGCATTCACTTTGAAAACTTCATCTTTGTTTCCAAAGGCAATGACTTCAGTTTTTTTCCTAATTTAACTGAAGATAGTTCTGGCACATCCAACTATTAATTTCATCAATGCATTGGCAGAGGGAGTCAATGGGGCTGTAGTCATTTGGAGATAAGGCTAGGTAAATCTGGGTATCATAAGCATAGCTGTGATAGGCAATTTGGTTTTCTCTCATTATTTGACTCAGTGGAAGCATATAGAGGCTAAACAAGAGCGGTGCAAGAATTGAGCCTTGTGGGACTCCGCATGACATGGACATCCATTTAGACTTATGCTCTCCTAGACTCACATAATAGCCTCTCCCTTCTAAGTATGACCTGAACCATTTCAGTACCATCCCAGAGAATGATGCTTCACCGCAGAGAATGATGCTCTTCCTCTTGTTTTCCAGCTCAAATATCTGAACATCCTTAAATCGAGAAGCATTTACTGAAATATAAATGAGTTCAGGTTTAAAACAAGAACAAATATCTGCTGCAAATGTCTTTGTTTCGTGATGTTCATATATTAGCACTGGAATACAGAGTTTTATCATTTGGTCTTCTCCAGATTATTGCTGATGTGAAGCAGTGAGGAATCCGCTGTATAGTGATCATGCTCTCTGCCCTTTAACCTTTCAAATCTGAATATATACGAATCTAATAATGAATATAATGAATCTAATTTTATATCGAGTATGAAGAGATCTGTAATATACTTGACTGTATGTAATGAGAAATTAAGTTATTTAATGCAACATCCATTATTTCTTTGCTGGGTTTAAACGTTTTTTTTTTTTAAGAATGATTATGTCATATTTTATTATAAACATCAGAGCAGTATTAGCATTTGTATGAACATTATTAGAAATGTCTGAATGAATCAGAATCAAACGATTAAGGGATTAATGCAGAGATTTTCTTCCTTAGTATTTCGGTCTTATTTTCTGGTATATATTAATGCTTTCAAACGATTAATCGCTTCCAAAATAAAAGTTTTTGTTTATATATATGTGTGTGTGTGTACCGTGTATATTTATTATGCATATATAAATACACACACATGCCTGTATATATTTTAAAATATTTACATGCATATATATATATTCATATTATTTATAATTAGAACATAAACAAAATTTTTCTTAAATATATACATGCATGTGTGTGTATTTATATATGCATAATAAATATACACGGTAAATGCACATATATGTAAACAAAAACTTATTTTGAATGTGATTAACCATTTGACAGCATTAATATAAATATCTAAACATTCTTGAATCAGGATGAATTTACTGTACAAGTAAAACAACTTAAAAAAAACCCTTATTGTGTAAGTTTTTGCTTAAAACATGCAAAAATATTTACCAATGATGTAAAAAAATAATCTGAATTCAAATGCTAAACAATATTATTTTTCTTCCCCCATTGGCAGATATTTCTGCTCGTTTTAAACCAAAACTAACAACATTTTGATCATTAAAAAAAAATCATTTTAAATTGTTACTTGTACAGTAAATGCATCTTGATGAATGTTCAGATAGTTATACTAGAACACAAGACACAAACACGGGGAGAGGATTGTTTGCAGTCTCACTATGTTTCCATCCACCAATTTTTATGCACATTTTGGGATATCACATAAAAATAAATAAAATAAAAAACACCTGATGGAAACTAATACAAATTCTAAAAATGTGCATAAAAAAACGTATCCATTCAACAAAGTAGGATACATTTCTTATCTGGTAAGAAAACGTGCACATAAACGACGATAGAAACACTTAAATGTGCATCATAAAACACATGTGACTGTGTGATAGGACAGAAAAAAAACTATTTTGTGGCAAAAATATCTGCAAATGTGGTAAGAAAAATATATTCTCTTAATAGTTAATTATATTCCTCACCCCTTTAGCAGATATCTTTGCTTGTGTTAAGAGAATGAATGATAATCTGCAGAGTCTGGCTCACTCCACTCTCGGATGGTTCTGCCGTCTTTGCTGATCTCCATCCGAACACAGCGTTGACCTTCTTCACCAGCTCCTCTCCGCCGTCTCTGATCCTGCGTGCGATCTCAGAGAACATCAGGTCGCTCTGCAGGCCGAGGCTCTGTGAACGAACCACATCATCACGCTGTGCTCGGAGTCTGGTCTCAGATGTGTGTGTGTGTGTGTGTGTGTGTGTGTGCGTGCAGACCTGCGGAGACCCGGCGCTGACACACATCCGTCTGCAGATCTATATACGCTCCAGACAGCACCACGTCTCCGCTCTCCTTCACCTAGAGCCAGAACAGATCAGCGCTGAACACACACTAAAGGACTAAACACACACACCGAATGCTGTCACCTTGCACTGGATGTGAATCCTGTTCCCTTCTTTCCACATCTCCGTCTGCAGAGACTGTCCCGGATACGCCGGCTTCACGAAACGTACCTGAAGCACAGATCAGGGTTATTAACAGAAATTCATTAATTAGATGATATGCAATCAATTTGGACTGAGAATACACATCACTATTATTGTGATAAATGAGAAAAGCATTGAATAGACATTACAGAATGAATCTTTACAAATTCATTTTTATATTTACCTTTGCATAAATAAAAATGATAAATAATATTGAAATTATACTTTAAATGTGAATCATTTGAGTCAGTTCGGGAGTTCAGAGGGCGAATCATTTGAGTCCGTTCGGGAGTTCGGAGCGGGATCGCGAATCATTTGAGTCAGTTCGGGAGTTCAGAGGACGAATCATTTGAGTCAGTTTGGGAGTTCAGAGGACGAATCATTTGAGTCAGTTCGGGAGTTCGGAGCATAGACAGTAAAAGAAATGGACACAGCGACCCCATTGGAACTCAATTGAGACAAGTGAAGCCCGTTTTTAGCACTTCCCTTTCTGACGCGCAGACTCAAACGAAGCTTGACAACGTCAGCAACCTGTCTGACAGATGTAAATATTCTAGTAGCTGTGCGTGCAAACTGCAATCGTTAATCTTGCAGAGACGGCGAGCTTGAGCGGGGAGTTCTTTGGCGTGAGTGAGCAGGAGTACACACCTGCTAGTGACATCAGCATCATCTACACACCTGCTAGTGACATCAGCATCATCTACTCACCTGCTAGTGACATCAGCATAATCTACACACCTGCTAGTGACATCAGCATCATCTACTCACCTGCTAGTGACATCAGCATCATCTACACACCTGCTAATCACATCAGGATCATCTACTCACCTGCTATTGGCATCAACATCATCTACTCACCTGCCAGTGACATCAGCATCATCTACACACCTGCTAATGACATCAGCATCATCTACACACCTGCTAATGACATCAGCATCATCTACACACCTGCTAATGACATCAGGATCATCTACTCACCTGCTATTGGCATCAGCATCATCTACTCACCTGCCAGTGACATCAGCATCATCTACAAACCTGCTAGTGACATCAGCATCATCTACTCACCTGCCAGTGACATTATCCTCCTCCTCACCTGCTAGTGACATCAGCATCATATGCACACCTGCTAGTGACATCATGCTCCTCCTCACTTGCTATTGGCATTAGCATCATCTACTCACCTGCTAGTGACATCAGCATCATCTACACACCTGCTAATGACATCAGGATCATCTACTCACCTGCTAATGACATCAGCATCATCTACTCACCTGCCAGTGACATCAGCATCATCTACACACCTGCTAGTGACATCAGCATCATCTACACACCTGCTAGTGACATCAGCATCATCTACACAACTGCTAGTGACATCAGCATCATCTACACACCTGCTAATGACATCAGGATCATCTACTCACCTGCTAATGACATCAGCATCATCTACTCACCTGCCAGTGACATCAGCATCATCTACTCACCTGCTAGTGACATCAGCATCATCTACAAACCTGCTAGTGACATCAGCATCATCTACTCACCTGCCAGTGACATTATGCTCCTCCTCACCTGCTAGTGACATCAGCATCATCTACACACCTGCTAATGACATCAGCATCATCTACTCACCTGCCAGTGACATCAGCATCATCTACTCACCTGCTAGTGACATCAGCATCATCTACAAACCTGCTAGTGACATCAGCATCTTCTACACACCTGCTAATGACATCAGGATCATCTACTCACCTGCTATTGGCATCAGCATCATCTACTCACCTGCTAGTGACATCAGCATCATCTACAAACCTGCTAGTGACATCAGCATCATCTACAAACCTGCCAGTGACATTATGCTCCTCCTCACCTGCTAGTGACATCAGCATCATATACACACCTGCTAGTGACATCATGCTCCTCCTCACTTGCTATTGGCATTAGCATCATCTACTCACCTGCTAGTGACATCACGCTCCTCCTCACTTGCTATTGGCATTAGCATCATCTACTCACCTGCCAGTGACATCAGGATCATCTACACACCTGCTAATGACATCAGCATCATCTACACACCTGCTAATGACATCAGGATCATCTACTCACTTGCTATTGGCCTCAGCATCATCTACTCACCTGCCAGTGACATCAGGATCATCTACACACCTGCTAATGACATCAGCATCATCTACACACCTGCTAATGACATCAGGATCATCTACTCACCTGCTATTGGCATCAGCATCATCTACTCACCTGCCAGTGACATCAGGATCATCTACACACCTGCTAGTGACATCAGCATCGTCTACACACGTGCCAGTGACATCAGCATCATCTACACACCTGCTAGTGACATCAGCATCATCTACACACCTGCTAGTGACATCAGCATCATCTACACAACTGCTAGTGACATCAGCATCATCTACACACCTGCTAATGACATCAGCATCATCTACACACCTGCTAGTGACATAAGCATCATCTACACACTTGCCAGTGATATCAGCATCATATACACACCTGCTAGTGACATCATGCTCCTCCTCACTTGCTATTGGCATCAGCATCATCTGTTCACCTGCCAGTGACATCAGGATCATCTACACACTTGCTAGTGACATCAGCATCATCTACACACTTGCTAGTGACATCAGCATCATCTAAACACCTGCTAATGACATCAGCATCATCTACACACCTGCTAATGACATCAGCATCATATACACACCTGCTAATGACATCAGCATCATCTACTCACCTGCTAGTGACATCAGCATCATCTACTCACCTGCTAGTGACATCAGCATCATCTACTCACCTGAGTAGATGATGACAAATGCAAACTTAATAATGCACAGCTAGCTAGAAGCTAGCGCTAAACCATTATCCACGAGTGAACATGTTAAAGTTGTCCTAATATCAAGCAATGTCTTACAATCATTAATATACAAGATGATTTGAAAATCAATGCTGTGAATGTCGCAATATATCAATACTTACTCAAAAGAGGGTTCAGCGCAACCGTGTCCCAGCAAAGAAATTCTCGACTAATGCAAGCTTGACGGCGGAGCTGATCCTCTGGGCAACACCAAAACGAATTTGACAGTCACGCGGGTTTGGCGACTTGAAGGCGAATCCACCTAGTCTCCTGCTGATTCACATTTCGGAGCGGATTTGCAAACCATTTGATTCAGATCGGGACTCCGAAGTGCGTTTCGCGAATCATTTGATCGGGGCTTCAGAGCGAGTTCGCAAAACATTTGATTCAGATCGGAACTCCGAATCACGTTTCGCGAATCATTTGATCAGGGCTTCGGAGCGAGTTAGCAAAACATTTGATTCAGATCGGGTACTCGAAGCGCTTTTCACGAATCATTTGATCGGGGCTTTGGAGCAAGTTCGCAAAATATTTGATTCAGATCATGACTCCGAATCGCGTTTCGCGAATCATTTGATCGGGGCTTCGGAGTTCGCAAAACATTTGATTCAGATCGGGAATCCGAATTGCGTTTCGTGAATCATTTGATCGGGGCTTCGGAATTCGCAAAACATTTGATTCAGATCGGGACTCCGAATCGCGTTTTTGCGAATCATTTGAGATCAGATCTTTCGAGCGGATTTGCAAAGCATATTATTATCATGTAGGCAACTAGATCAAGTTTTAATAAAGAGAAAAGAGGTTTTTTAGACAACGATTTTTTTAATAGCCTGTTAGTAATCCCACAGTCCATAGCATCAGTAACGGTATAATTTAGTAAGGGAAAATTTAAACAAAATAGGATGTTTAAATTTTTATTTTATTTATGTAGCAATGGTCATCTTAACCTCTATGCAGTGTTCAGGGTATTTCAGGACCCTAAATTAAATTCTAATTCATCTAAATGACATGACACTTAATGACTTTACCAAAACAGAAATTGGGATGTCTGATTGCATATTAGTGTAATAAAATCACTCAGAATGTTCATATAGTGCTTTTGTTTAAAATTTTAGTTTTAAATGTTTTCCAGTAAATTTTTCATATGACCATGTATGAAAGCAAGAAATGTTGATATACTTTAAAGTTAACTACATATTTATTTAGTATAAGCATTTCACATAAACATGTAATACTAAGTAACAAAAATGTAACATTTAAACAAATTCCATATCAACTGTATAGTAAAAACATTAAAGGAAGTGATGTTACAATTCATGATTGTCTAGATATTGGTGTTTTTAATTTCACCTCTTAAAGCACTTTCTTATATCATTGCAAATATCAGTATTCAACATTTTGGGATTAAAACATCAAAACATTATGCATTTGTAATTGCAGGTTAAATGTATTTATATCTTGCATTAAACAGTGTGTGTAAACATCTGTCGGGGTCTCTAGAGAGCGATGTGTAGAGGATTAAAACTTGAGGCAGAGGTTCTTCACCGCTATGAGGAGACCTTTGACGTTAACGTTCTTCCATCTGGTCTCATCATCCACCCTGATGCTCCACACCTTGGTGCAGATGGCACAGTGGTGGACCCAAATGAAGAACCTCCCTGTGGCCTGGTAGAGGTTAAGTGCCCTGACATGAAATAAATCGGAGGCATCCCACGTTTAGTTTATTGGGGACCATGCAAAACTGAGAAAGAAACACACAATTGGCAGTCCACGGTCAGCTGATGGTTACTGGCTTAGTTAACCTGGTGTGATCTTGTGACAAGTTCAAGAGGTGACTTACATGTGGAGAGGGTATGGAGAGATGATGAGCTGATCACAGAGATCACGGCTAAAGTTGTTGAATTCTACTTTGGCATATACATTCATTTTTTGTTAGGAAGAAAATAGGCAAGAAAAATTTACCAACAAATTATGTTCCTGTTCTATAGTGAATGTAGTTCTATAGTCTAGTGGCATCAGCATCATCTACACACCTGCCAGTGACATCAGCATCATCTACTCACCTGCTAGTGACATCAGCATCATCTACACACCTGCCAGTGACATCAGCATCATCTACTCACCTGCCAGTGACATCAGCATCATCTACTCACCTGCTAGTGACATCAGCATCATCTACACACCTGCTAGTGACATCATGCTCCTCCTCACCTGCTAGTGACATCAGGATCGTCTACACACCTGCTAGTGACATCAGCATCATCTACACACCTGCTAGTGACATCATGCTCCTCCTCAACTGCTAGTGACATCAGGATCGTCTACACACCTGCTAGTGACATCAGCATCATCTACACATCTGCTAGTGACATCATGCTCCTCCTCACCTGGTAGTGGCATCAGCATCATCTACACACCTGCCAGTGACATCAGCATCATCTACACACCTTCTAGTGACATCAGCATCATCTACACACCTGCTAGTGACATCAGCATCGTCTACCCACCTGCTAGTGACATCAGCATCATCTACACACCTGCTAGTGACATCAGCATCATCTACTGTATTGGCGGACCACTCTTAGCTGGGACGTATTGCTTAGCTTCTTTGACAAGCTTTTCCAACACAGAGAAACTTAAATTGTACCTTTTTTGAGGTGGATGAGATGGGATTCCAGCCGATAGATAAACAGGGCAGATAAGCAGAGCAAGGCAGGCAGCAGGCAGGTAAGTAGGTTGGTAGTAGCAGACAAAGCATGGACTCCAGTAGTCCAACAAACGATTGGTAAGTGGTTGAAAAAAATGGTGGTTAATGAGGTATTTTGCGCTGTAAAATCATCCTACGTGTTTATTTTATAGTTGTAGGACAATCTGATGATGTTCTTGGCACTGTAAATAGCCTATACCATTGCCTAATAAAAATCTTCAATAAAGTTACTTTACGTATAGTCACAGGAGTGAAGCAGTAGTACGCATTAGTTTTTTCGATGAGGTAGGATATATCGATAGATATAGCTAAAATTTTGCGCTACCGTAGGAAAATCTGACGAGGTAGGACAAATCGACAGAACACCGGTCATGAGACTGAGATGAAGACTTTACTGGATAAAATTGTGATTGTGTGCTGTGCTTTGACCAATATGTGTCCAAGTATTGTTGTGAAGGCGTCATGTTAGAATTATACACCATGCTCACATCTAATATATAAATGGTTTTTTTTTGTTTTCCAAAAGATTTTGTAATGGCTCTTCTCACATGTATTTTATTTTAGCCATATCTGTAAATAAAATACACAAAGATTGAATGAAATTCTGCCTCCTTTATCTGTATTAAGGAAGAATTGTGCGAAATAAGTGTTCTTAGGTTGCTAACCCAATTACATAACTTAAATAGTAGTAACAACCAACTTAATTTCAGTTTCTTTACATATTTAACATGTAAATACATTTAGATTAAAACATTTACATTTATAAAGAGTCCAGAGAAATGATGAGAAACTGAAAATGTATGAGGTAGGTTGTGGGTGATAAGTCACAGACACATGACTCTTCTCTGGCTGGTGCTGTTGAGTCCCACGCAGTCTAAACGGAACCACTGTATAGGACAGTTCTGATTATCGCAAGCAAACATGTCATCAAGCTCTTCAGGCTGTCTGCAAAAGCACCACAACACAGCTTTTTCACATGCCCTTCTTTTGGGCTAGAGTGTGTTACCTTGACCAGTCGCATGCAAAATGAAGGCAGATTTTGTCTGATATGTTAAGAAATAATATAAAATAAAAATGCTAAAAAAAATTGCCAAAATATTTGACTCAAAAAGTCCAGATGATTCAAGCTGTTCGTGACTGTGAGTGTAACAGCAGCAGCAGAGATTATTGACCGTAAATGAAAACATCTAAAACTCTGATTCCTCGATTTAAAAAAATAAATAAAAATGTAGCAAAACATTACATTCAGATGATATGTAGAACTCTCTGTGATTATCAGTGTCAGACTGTGTGTGTTGTTTTGTCCGGGGCTCGTGGGACAGGCGTACTACTCTGACTGTGACATCATAATCCTGGGGAGGGACTTTGAGAGGATTCAGATCATACCAGGAGCCAAACACGGGAACATCCAGGTGGACTGTTCACTGCAGGACGGACAGGAGACACACACACACACACACACGCAGGGCTCTCAAGTTTTGAAATGAGTTTAGAGTGAGATTTTGGCGGCGGCAGGGGTTTGATGGGGACAGGTGTCTAATCTCATAAATGACACATATTCTTACAAATAAAATAATATTTATTTAATTCAACATTTATTTATGTGTGTGTGTGTGAGAGAGAGAGATAATGGTCAGTGTTGTTTATTGTAGGTGTTGGTAGCTGGTTTTGAGGCCTTCAGCACAGGGGTTGGTGGCTCCCATTTGAAGCACTGTGGTTCCATGCCAGCCATTTTTACTGTCATGATGGGTGACAGGGTTCCATCAAGTGCTAAGCTGTTCCTGGTTTTGTTCTTGTTTAATCCCACCATGGAGAAAACCCTTTCAGCGTCGGCATTTGAATGAGGGAGCACTAACACCAATGAAGCTATTTTAGAAAGCCTCCCAAACCGGCTCAAACCGGACACCTTTTAAAAAAGGAACCAAGAGCCTCTATTACTCAAATGCCTGCTTTTATGATTTCAGTTGTATGTCATGTGATGCCAAATATTTCTTACTTTGCACTTGATTGAGGACATACTCCCCCAAAACTCCTCAACATTAAAGGTGGTGGGATCTTGTGGCATGGGAATATCCATGAGTTGAAATTCCAAGAACTTGTCCTTGTCCTGTTCCTCTGGCCCACTGAAAGGAAGTAGTTCCTGAAATCTGAAAAAGAGCACCATGTGTAAAGAACGGATTTAGCATTTGTTTTGTGACCATGGTCCAAATTAAACTTAAAGTATTAAATATGTTGAAATCTTGGAAAATGTGAAACCCTTGCCTGTCTACGAAGTATAGGGCATCTTCCACCCCACACTCCGTCCTCTGCTGCACATCAAGGAATTGAGCGTGTTTCAGCAGGGCCTCCTTCAGGGAGAGTTTTTTGATCCAATACTCCACAGCCCTAACCAGAAATGCTGCCTGCTGGAATAGATGCACCTCTTGAGGTGTGATGTCTCCAGCCTCAAGCAGCCTGTTGAGGGTAGCTCTGGTGGTGAAGCCAATATTTAGTTTTTCTCCTGACAGACAGAGAACAAAAAGAGATCAAGCAAGTTAAGTCCAGGTAGTTTAAACAGTATATCAGATTAAAAATCACTTTTTATTCACCAAATGCATCAGGTAGACACAGAGGAATTTTACCTAGAAAACTAGAAAAAAACACTAAGTGCACATATATTCATGCAAGAAATGACCAATAAGTGCAAGTGGTTGAAGGTATTCCTCTATGTAAGCATGCTACAGCATGTAAGCATGCTACAGTATTTTAACCATAGACTACATAGACATTGTATGCCTACACACATTTTATGCCTTTTCCATAACATCAGAGATATCACCCAACTTGCCCGGTAACAATATTCCCAAAAAGTACAGGTCTATCTCCTTATGTGAGACTTGGAAGTTTTACCTGGCAGTTGGTTTAGTGGGTCCATGTAGAGGATGTCATGGACTTGTCGGCCCTCTAGTGCTAACGGCTTCATGAACCTCGCAAACAGTTTCATGATGAACTTTGTCATCTGCAAATTTGTACTTCATAAAAGATTTACATGTATTACCAGAAAAAGGACATATCAGCCAATGAAAAATAAGCAGCAGGATGGCCAACCCTTGCATGTTACCTCTCCATGGAGCTGGAAGATGGAAGACCTTTCCCTCTGGAGGAGGAGGTTCAGTGTGGAGAACATTGGCAGCATCGCTTGATAGAAAGGAGGTAAACTTCAGTCAGGGGCTTGGAAAAAGCATCCACCAGCCTTCTAAACCTTGGTTGTTTCTCATATGTAAATAAAAACAGATTGTGCTTAAAAATATATATTTAGTTTGGTGTAATGCACCTGTACTACTGTCAATGAAATAAGCAACATACTTAAAGATAGCTGGTAAGTGGCCCATACTGTCGCAGAATTTGGGTTATACACCTCTCCAGGCTTAACCCTCTCACTGAAATGTGCAGCAGCATTTCCATGTACTCACTGTCATGGAAGTCACAAAATTCTGAAAAAAATAATAATGATATATATATATATATATATATATATATATATATATATATATATATATATATATATATATATATATATATATACAGTGGGGATCGAAAGTTTGGGCACCCCTTGCAGAATCTGTGAAAATATGAGTAATTTTCAAAAAATAAGAGAGATCATATTAAATGCATGTTATATTTTATTTAGTACTGTCCTGAGTAAGATATTGTACATAAAAGATATTAACATTTAGTCCACAAGACAAAAAAAAATGCTGAAATTATTAAAATAACCCCACTCAAAAGTTTGGGAACCCTTGGTTCTTAGCACTGTGTTCTGTTACCTGATGATCCTCGACTGTCTTTCTGTTTTGTGATGGTTGTGAATGAGTCCCTTGTTTGTTCTGAACAGTTAAACTGAGCAGCGTTCTTCAGAAAAATCTTTAAGGTCCTGCATATTCTTCAGTTTTCCAGTATCTTTGCATATTTGAACCCTTTCCAGCAGTGACTTTATGATTTTGAGATGCATCTTATCACACTGAGGACATTTGAGGGACTCAAACACAACTATTTAAAAAGATTCACACATTCACTGATGCTCCAGAAGGAAACAAGATGCATTAAGAGCTGGGGGTGAAAACTTTTGGAATTTGAAGATCAAGGTAAATTTTACTTAATTTGTGTACCGGGAAACATACAAGTATCTTCTGTTGCTTACGAAGGGCAGAACTAAATGGAAAACAATTATATTTCAACAATATAAGACAAATTTGGCAATCTTCATTGTGTCCAAAAGTTTTCACCCCCCCAGCTCTTAATGCATCATGTTTCCTTCTGCAAAATAAGCAAAATAAGCAATATTTTAAAATCCATACGATGTTTGATAGGGAGCCAGTGCAGCTATGACAGGACCGGGCTAATATGGTCATACTTCCTGGTTCTAGTAAGAACTCTTGCTGCTGCATTTTGGACTAGCTGTAGTTTGTTTACTAAGCGTGCAGAACAACCACCCAATAAAGCATTACAATAGTCTAACCTTGAAGTCATAAATGCATGGATTAACATTTCTGCATTTGACATTGAGAGCATAGGCCGTAATTTAGATATATTTTTGAGATGGAAAAATGCAGTTTTACAAATGCTAGAAACGTGGCTTTCTAAGGAAGGATTGCGATCAAGTAGCACACCTAGGTTCCTAACTGATGACGAAGAATTGACAGAGCAACCATCAAGTCTTAGACAGTGTTCTAGGTTATTACAAGCAGAGTTTTTAGGCCCTATAATTAACACCTCTGTTTTTTCTGAATTTAGCAGTAAGAAATTACTTGTCATCCAATTTTTTATATCGACTATGCATTCCATTAGTTTTTCAAATTGGTGTGTTTCACCGGGCTGCGAGGAAATATAGAGCTGAGTATCATCAGCATAACAGTGAAAGCTAACACCATGTTTCCTGATGATATCTCCCAAGGGTAACATATAAAGCGTGAAGAGTAGCGGCCCTAGTACTGAGCCTTGAGGTACTCCATACTGCACTTGTGATCGATATGATACATCTTCATTCACTGCTACGAACTGATGGCGGTCATATAAGTACGATTTAAACCATGCTAATGCACTTCCACTGATGCCAACAAAGTGTTCAAGTCTATGCAAAAGAATGCTGTGGTCAATTGTGTCAAACGCAGCACTAAGATCCAATAAAACTAATAGAGAGATACACCCACGATCAGATGATAAGAGCAGATCATTTGTAACTCTAAGGAGAGCAGTCTCAGTACTATGATATGGTCTAAATCCTGACTGGAAATCCTCACATATTCCATTTTTCTCTAAGAAGGAATATAATTGTGAGGATGACACCTTTTCTAGTATCTTGGACAGAAAAAGGGAGATTCGAGATTGGTCTATAATTAACAAGTTCTTTGGGGTCAAGTTGTGTTGTGTTTTTTTTTTTTTTATGAGAGGCTTAATAACAGCCAGTTTGAAGGTTTTGGGGACATATCCTAATAAAATGTGTAACTAATAAAAGTCAGAAGAGGACCTATGACTTCTGGAAGAACCTCTTTTAGGAGATTAGATGGTATAGGGTCTAACAAACATGTTGTTGGTTTAGATGATTTAACAAGTTTATACAATTCTTCCTCTCCTATAGTAGAGAATGAGTGGAACTGTTCCTCAGGGGGTCTATAGTGCACTGTCTGATGTGATACTGTAGCTGACGGCTGAATGGTTGCAATTTTATCTCTAATAGTATTGATTTTAGAAGTAAAGTAGTTCATAAAGTCATTACTGTTGTGGTGTTGGGAAATGTCAACACTTGTTGAGGCTTTATTTTTCGTTAATTTAGCCACTGTATTGAATAAATACCTGGGGTTATGTTTGTTTTCTTCTAAAAGAAAAGAAAAGTAATCGGATCTGGCAGTTTTTAATGCTTTTCTGTAGGATATGCTACTTTCCCGCCAAGCAATACGAAATACCTCTAGTTTTGTTTTCCTCCGGCTGCTCTCTTTAGGGTGCGAGTATGCTCATTATACCATCGTGTCAAACTGTTTTCCTTAACCTTCCTTGAGCGTAAAGGAGCAACTGTATTTAAAGTGCTAGAAAAAAGAGAGTCCATAGTTTCTGTTACATCATCAAGTTGTTCTGAGGTTTTGAATATGTTAAGGAATTTGGATACATCAGGAAGATAACTTAAAAAGCAGTCTTTTGTGGTAGAAGTGATGGTTCTTCGATACTTGTAACAAGAAGTAGAATTTACAATTTTGGCTATATGAAGTTTGCACAGAACTAAATAATGATCTGAGATATCATCACTTGGCTGAATAATTTCAACACTATCAACATCAATTCCATGTGACAGTATTAAATCTAGAGTATGATTTCGACAATGAGTAGGTCCTGAAACATGTTGTCTAACACCAATAGAGTTCAGAATGTCTATAAATGCTGATCCCAATGCATCTTTTTCATTATCGACATGGATATTAAAATCACCAACTATTAAAACTTTATCTGCAGCCAGAACTAACTTGGATGTAAAATCACCAAACTCTTTAATAAAGTCTTCATGGTGCCCTGGTGGCCTGTATACATTAGCCAGTACAAACATAACAGGGGATTTATCATTAACATTGGTTTCTCTGGATAATGTTATATGTAGCACCATTACTTCAAACGAGTTATACTTGAAGCCTGCCCTCTGAGAAATCCTGAAAACGTTGTTATAAATTGAAGCAACTCCTCCCCCTTTGCCTTTTAGACGCGGCTCGTGTTTATAACAGTAATCTTGGGGGGTGGACTCATTTAAAATAATGTAATAATCAGGTTTTAGCCAAGCTTCTGTCAAACAGAGCACATCTATATTATGATCAGTTATCATATTTACAAAAAGTGTTTTCGTAGAAATGGATCTGATATTCAATAGGCCAAGCTTTATCATTTGTTTATCCATATTGCATTTGTTTTTTATTAGCCTTAACTTGGTTTGGACGTTTTTTGTATTTTCTAGTTCGGGCAACAGACACAGTCTCTATAGTGTGATATCTAGGTGAAAGAGTCTCTATGTGCTGAGAATTAACTGACCTCTGTGACGGGAGGCAGCTAGCACAAGGCTGTTTTAGCCAGTCTGTCTGCTTCCTGACGCCAATGGCATGTGTCTTATCCACTGCGCCAACACCACCTAAAGCTATATATATAACATCAATATTAAAAAAAAGTCTGCATTTTGTTGTATAAAAGTAGAGCTGGTTGAACCACAAACCTGCCAGGTAACCTTTACGATTGGTGCTTCCCTTAAACCAATACCCAACATCCACTGCCAGATCTTCAGGATCAAAACCGGATATCTGAAATACATGAATTACAATAATTAATACAACACTTTTTCCTCAGCATTCTGGCTGCAATTAAATTGTGGCACCTGTATTTACAGGAGCACTGTCAATAGAGAGACCTACACAGTTTCTCCAAGGGATGTTGCTTTCCTACAGGGTGTCATTGATTTTTTTATAAATAACTTCAGCAGTTCCACAGTACCGCTCACTTGTGGTGCACATATCAAAGAATCTGTGCACAACTTTGTTGCTGTCAAATATTCGTACTGTGAGGGGATTCATCTACTCTAGACCTGTAACAATAAAGTGCATAACTAAACCAACATGTTGTTCAAAAATTGTATGAGTGTGCATGTAGAAATGGATAAAAAATACAAATAACTGGTAGTTGTTAAACTCATACCAGTATCATTTGAGCCATCTGTGACAAGTGTGAAGGGATTCTCTCTCATCTTCATCACCAGTTCCTTCTTAATATGAGGTGCCACTGCTTCATTTATGATGCACGTTGTTTTGGTGCTTGCTCTCTGAAAGCTATGAACCGTGGGGGAGTCTCCAAAACATTATTTGTACAAGGGGCTGAAATGTTCAGCATCGGCAATTGGAACATTGTGCTGCACCATTGCAACGGCAACCTTCACCTCAGCCCTCCTGGTCTGCAACAGAAACAAATTAATTAAATAACTCAAAGCATTAGATAAGTGTTCAGTGTAATATAACCTACAATTTTAAAGGAAAATGCAATTTATCAAACATTGCCAACAGCCTTTTGGTTTTCCTTTGCTATGTACCTTGGCCTCTTGTACACTCATGCCTCCAACAGAAGTTGCTGGTGTGTAGAACTGTGCAACACTGCTAACTGATTTTAGAGCCTGTTCCTTGGTTTGATGTCCCTCACACCTTGATGGGCACAGGAGCTCTCTTGTCTGCAGACTGAGCACCAGTAAAAAGAGCTGGTGGTTCCCATTGTGATGAACGGCCATTGGGTTGACCACTCCTTCTTAAAGGAACACCTATAGGTGGCTGCTCCACTTAACCCTCTCTTTCTCCCTGTTTCCAGTGGGCTCTCCACTGTTTCCTCTATGGTGTCCTCCACAGTCTCTTTCATGGACCCATCCTCTACTGGTTCCCTAACTGCCTCCTCCACTCTCTTATCCACAGTCTCCTCCTCTGACCTAGCCACCTTTTTAGGGAGCTGATCTTTTAGAGCAAAGCATGAAAGAATGCTCCTTTGCCTCTTCCCTGACATCTTTAAAATTTTGACAAATGGAATAATCAGTATTTTACATTGGATAAAATATAATGAAATAGCCTAGGCAGAACGTTTTCCCAATGGGGACCAGGAGGTTGTTCAGTAGAAATAAAAAGAAAGAAAAAACAAAAATAATTCAAACTATTATGGGTAGGCCTACTATCATGTATAATGGATAGGCCTATTATAGAAGTCTCTTATATAAAACTGATGCTGTTCAGTCTCATCTAAATCAGCTGACACTAGTGTTAAATGCGGACAAATCTAAAGCTATGGTTTTCTCAAACAGAAATCAGCTACCCTCTCAGCTTCCTAAAATAAAAACAGCTGATGGAAAAGAAATCCAAATGGTCTCTTCTTATAAGTATTTAGGCTTTGTTATTGATGAAAATTTGTCCTTTAAACAGCATATTGAACATGTTGTACGTAAACTGAAGCTAAAGCTCAGTTTTCTTTTCAGAAATAAATCACGTTTCTCTGTTTATAAAAGGAAACGTTTGATTTCTGCAACTTTTTTACCTTTATTGGATTACGGAGATCTCCTTTTTATGAATGCATCGGACCATCTTTTAAAAAAGCTTTACGTTTTATGACTGGCTGTGGAAATCGTGTTCACCATTGTACACTGTATGCTGCAGCTGAGTTTCCGTCCCTGTATGTTCGCAGGTTGTTGGAGAGGAAAGAGACTGCTAGGCTTGGGTTCTAATTATCAGCAGTATACACTCCTGGTGTGTTGGTCAGGACACAATGAATGAGGAGACTGGATCTTCTTTCCAAAGTGTATACAAAATTAGTCTAAAAATAACAAAACATAACAGTATAAGTAAAACAGGTTTACAAATAAATCAGACACTTCTTAATCAAGAATAACAGCATTTTCATTATAATCTAAATAACAGCTGTAGTTTTCAATATGCAGAGAATGCAATTAAAGACAATATAACTATTGATCTGGTCCCACAAAATGTTTTCAGTCTTAATATATTAATAAATCCAAGTCCATTAAACCGTTTATCAATTCTAAAATAACATCAAAAACGTAGCAATACTGGTTAATCCTTACACAGTATCAAGACATAACCAATTACTATGTAAACTGTAACATCAAAAGCTGTATTTAGTAGAAATTGCACATCATATCTGGTTTATCTATCGACGATCACACGTGAATCGTTACATGCCCATACATGCCTGTGTAAACTATAATGTTAAATAATACACTTCAAAACGCATTTAAAACATATGTAAACTGAAGAGAACTTACTTTATGGTCATGAACTAACACTTTGAAACACCAAACGCCGACAAACATCCAAAATAACAGGCAGGAAAACTTCGGTGCGCAGCTGAGGAAAACTTGAGCACAGCTGCCGTTCTCTCAGTAATAATACAAGCAGTCATCAGGCAGCAAACCAGTACAATAATGCCTCCTACTGGGTGTACGTCGAAATACAGTCTACAATTATCAAAATAAGAGTCCCTTCAATAAAAGACCTAATTTCTCTAGGAGCCTTTCATACAGCCGCCCCCAAAGGTGCTGTGCAACTTTGCTCCTACTAAAAGGCGACTTAACTTAGGATGAGTTGGTAGGATGGGTTTCGTTATCTGGCAGAGCTGGAAGGATCACCAACCGTGCTACGGGTCTGGTGTAGACTTGCCCCTTTATATCCACATCAGCAGACCTGACATGTCTATCCGAACTGCGGTGCGTCCTGATGACATGTCCAACAGGCCAGAGGGCCCTAGGCATCTGTGGATCTACAATCATAACAACCGTTTTCTCTGTTAGATCTGGGGGTGAGGACTGCCACTTTTGCCGTGTCTGGAGGCCTGGGAGGTAGTTTCGGATAAACCTGGACCAGAAGTTATCCGCCAGGACTTGCGAATGCCTCCAGCGTCTGCGACTTAACAATTCAGACTCCGGGTAGATTACCTGTGGCAAGGAACCATCTGGCCGCCCCATGAGCAAACTGTTTGGGGTCACTGGGTCAATGTCGGCAACATCCGAAGACACGTACCCTAAAGGCTTTGAGTTAAGAATAGATTCTACCTCTAGGAGAACTGTCAGCAGGACTTCTTCCGGAACGGACTGAGCTCCCACAGTAGTATAAAGGGCTGACTTTACCGATCGTACCTCTCTCTCCCACACTCCTCCGAAATGTGGGGCTGCTGGAGGATTGAAATGAAATTGTATCCTCTGTCGAGCAAGCTGTTTCTGTAAGTCAGGAGCCATTTCAGCGAAGGCTTCTCTCAGTTCTCTTTCACCCCCTTTGAAATTTGTTCCCCTGTCTGACCACAGTTCCATTGGTGTTCCCCTTCGTGCAACAAACCGCCTAAAGGCCATCAGGAAGGAATCAGTATTCATGGTACTGAGGAGGTCCAAGTGCACCGCTCTAGTAGTTAGACACTTAAAGATTATCCCCCAGCATTTCTCTGTGCATCTCCCAATTTTAATAAGCATTGGCCCAAAGCAATCTACACCACATGAGTAAAAGGCAGGTTTGTGGAGACGGAGACGGGCAGAAGGCAAGTCTGCCATTTTAGGAATAGTTGGCTGTGCCCTCCAACGCTGACATTCTGGACACCCATGCTGGTGCCGACGAATGGCTTCACGACCACGAAGAATCCAATAATGGCGTCGGATTTCGGCAAACACACGCTCAGCTCCTGGGTGATGTAACTTGCAATCATAATGCTTAATCAGTAGACGGGTGACTGGATGATGAGCGTCCAATACAATGGGGTGTAAGGTACATTTTTCTATTGACTCAGCTCTCCTCAATCGACCTCCCACTCTGATTAAACCACTAAATCTGTCCAGTTCAGGAGCTAAGGTAAGAAGATTACTGTCAGCAGACACTGGCTTCCCTTTCTCCAAATGTTGATAGTCATTGGGAAAAGACTCCTGCTGTACTCGCTTGTGAATAAGGATCTCCGCTTGATTATAATCATTTGCATCGGGAAAGGAATCAGAGGTAGAGTTTACCTGAATTTCCTTAGCAGTGGCATCCAGGAGTTCTTGCCAGGTGTGATAGTTCCAAGCATCCGGTATACTGGATCGGGGTGGTACTGCAGCGGTACCGCAAAATGCAGACTTCCGTAGCTCTGTGGGGTCATCTGTCAGGTCTGTTCCTGGCATTACTGGCCAGGTGGCTGGATCTTGGAGTAAAAAGGGAGGTCCTTGAGACCATCTATTCATCCCTGAAAGAACATTCAGTGGTCTGCCTCTGGTGAGGTCATCGGCAGGATTGCTAGCAGAATCCACATAGCGCCAAGAACAATTCCCTGTTAGCTCCTGGATTTCGGCAACTCTATTGCCAACAAAAACTTTGTAATGGCATGATTCCGAGTTCAGCTAGGTAAGGACAGTGGAGGAGTCTGTCCACAACACCGTGGTCTCAATTTGCAAGGTCAGTTCCCTCTGAAGCAATCTGGCTAACTGAAAAGCCACAAGAGCTCCACAAAGTTTCAATCAAGGAATGGAATGAGAACGTTTGGGTGCTACTCGGGATCGAGCTACCATGAAAGACAGGTACACTTGGCCTCTTTTGTCAGTGGTCCTCATGTATGCCACAGCTCCATATGCCTGTTCTGAGGCATCTGAAAAGATGTGAACTTCATGTATGGCACCATCCTTCTCCACCTCAAGAGGGACATAAGTCCTAGGGAGGGTTATGTTTGGTAGGTACTGGAGTTCATTCTCCCAGACGTGCCATGACTGCAAGAGTTCAGGAGGTAAGTTTGGATCATCCCAACCCCGCTGCTTATTCCATAGCTGCCTAATGATGACCTTGGCTCGAGTAGTGTACGGCAAAAGAAGTCCGAGAGGGTCATATTGAGTGGCTAGGACCTTGTAGATGTTCCTGAGGGTGGGAGTCTTATACACGACAGGTCAGCTCTTGAATGACAGTTTATCAGTCTGCCAGTTCCAGTGTAGACCTAAGGTTGATTCTGATATGTCAGTCTTGTCTTGAGCTAACCAAAGTTCCAAGCTCTCAGCTTGAGCTTCTGTGGGTAAATGACTCAGAACTCCGGGAACATTGCTGGCCCACTGTCGTATCTCAAATCCAGCTGTAGAAAGCATCTCTCTCAATCCATCAACCAGACACCTCGCCGCTTCAGGGGTGCTCAGACTCTGAAGGCAATTGTCCACATAAAAACATTTCTCTACTGAGAACCTGATGGACTCATCAGCCACACTGTGCTCGGTCACATGGCGCTGCAGAGCATAAGTGGCACAGCACGGACTGCATGCAGTGCCAAATGGTAACACCTGCCATTCGAAAACTTTAGGTGGTTCTCCCACTTTCAGATCACGCCACAGGAAACGCAGTAGGGGACGATCTTTGGGAAGGAGGCGGACCTGATGGAACATCACCTTGATGTCACCACTTACTGCGACTGAATGCTCCCTAAATCTGATGAGCACACCTAGCAATGATGCGCCAAGTGTAGGGCCAGGCAGCAGATACTGATTGAGACTCTGCCCATGAAATTGGTGGGAACAGTTGAAAACCACACGAGATTTCCCCTTATGACTGACAATGTGGTGAGGTATATACCAACATTCCTCTGAGTCTGTTGTTTCTTTATTTACTTCCTGGACAGCTCCTGTCTGCTTGAGCTTCTCCATCTCAGCTCTGTAGATCTCTGCTTTCACCGTATCCTTCAACAAACGTTTCTCAATACTGCGCAGGTTAGGCATGACTGATTCCTTAGGGGCATGCAACATAGGCATATCTTTCTGCCGTAACAAGGGTGTTGCAAGTCGAAGAATGCCTTTGACTTCGGTGTGGATGGTCTTGGTTTCGAGTAACTTTAAAGCTTCCTGATCTTGTTTAGATCGAGTCACCTCTTTCTCATCTCTGTGTGGAACAGTTTCCATCTGCCAGAGCCTTTGGACATTCTTAAAGAGCTCATCTTGAGGTGGAAGGACTGATGTCAGCAGGCATTGTTGGGAGGATGCAGGCCGCCCCATGAATGATGCAGGGCCCTGGAGGGTCCATCCCAGGAGTGTGAGGACAGCAGCAGGTCCACCTGGAGAACCTAATCTGACAGGTTCAATTGGGGTAATGAGATGGGGCTGATCTGACCCAATCAGAAGTAGAGGCTGAACATCTTTAATTTGCAGGATGGGAAGACCATGTATGTGGTGATACTTCTTCTGCAGATGATCCACAGGATAAGACTGTCGTGACAAATTGAGGCGATCAGCAGTGAAGGCATGTTCAATTTTGTAAAGAATTTGAGGCTTGTGGGTTGAGGATACTTGAAAGGAGATAGATGACCCACGAAGAACTTCAATGTCTTGTCGAACAGTGTGCAAGGAGAGATCTTCAGGTGTACCCTGTATACCGAGGGCTTTGGCAGCAGTAGGGAGCAAGATGGTCCTCTCAGAGCCATCATCCAGAAGTGCAAATGTATCTAAAGTGCGGTCTTCATAATGAACATGGATAGGTACTACCTTCAGCATTACACGGTTCCCAACCACTGGTTTGTCCAGGTAAAATCTGTCTGGAGAGGAATTGGTAAGGCAGGTTTTCTCACTACTAACTGTATCCTCTTGGGAAGATCTAACGTTTACATTGTGCAGAGGTCGAAGATGTTTGCCTTGACATAGGTTGCAGGGCTTCTTCAGGTCACACTGAGCAGCGTGGTGAGTCCTGGCACAGCGCCAACAACGATTATTTTCTCGAATCCAGTCTTTGGCCTGATCAGTGGTAAGTTTAGCGAATGCTTTGCATTGACTCAAATAAAGCTCTGTGCTATCACAGAATGGGCAGAACCGTTTCATTTCACTTGACTTGGTCCTTTGAGTAGTACCCTTCTGAGGTGATAGGGAAGTTAAATTATGAGCCTCTCCAACTCCATGAAGAACGGCTACAGTCCTTTTACTCTGTACAGGTCGGAAAGTCTGACGGTCTTGGACTCCTCGTGAGACAATTTCAACATCAAAGTCATGACACCAAGCTTCATAGCGGAGCCAGTTTGAAAGGTCGTGCAGAGTAGGTACAGTTCCAGGTTGCCAGAACATGTGACGGCGGAACTCAGCTCGTTGCTCAGTAGGAAGTTTACTCACAAGGCGTGCCACATGTGACCCACAATTCAATTCAATGTCACCTTCAGGTCCTAAAGTTTTCAACAAACCCACCAACGACTGTACCTGCAGAGCAAACTTTTGAAATGCAACAGTATCCCCACGCCTTACATCAGGAGCTTCTAAAACACTGGCAATTTTCCTCAATGCTAGTTGGTGGGGCTGACCAAACTTCTCATGGAGGGCCACCATGGTGTCAGTAAATGGGGTTGGCGAGTTCAGAAAGGCATCCGCAATCAGCTTAGCTTCATCCAACTTTAAATGGTCCACCAGTATTTGATACTTAAAGAGTTCAGTCCCATCTGGAGGAAGCAAATTCTCTAAGGCAATTCGAAGTCTGGCGAACTCGCTTGGATCTGGCCGGCTGAACTTGGGGATGGTAGGGGTAGGCCCTCTATAGACATACTCTGACCCTGAGGTGTGGGTAAAATGTGGTATATTGGACTCTACTTTAACTGCAGGTGTTGGATGACTTGGCTGAGCTGGCATGGCTCCATATCGAGGAGAAGAAACTGGGATTTGAACCTGTGAAGGTTTCCGATATAAGGACTGTGCAGTTGAGGATAACAACTCTCTGAGGTCTTCAGGGGTTGGTGGCGGAGGTAGCACATCTGTACTTTGAGAATAATACTGAGGAGGCAGATATGATTGGGAAGATTGAGACTTGGAGGCCTTCGAGTACCTCGGTACCTCTCGTTGGTATGTAGCTGTGCAGGGTTTTGATAACTTTAAAGTCTCCATGCCCCTTCTCAGTTCTAACTCGGGCTCAGGCCAGGGTGGAAGCTCAGGCCATTCTTTATCCTCAGCTGGTGTGGCCTGCTCTGTCTGGTCAACGTGGCAGGAAGGACGGGATGGCAATTTGGGATCTGATCGCACTGGAGGACTATCATGGCTTTAACTTGGACTGAGCTCTGCTCTCAAGGCTTGAGCAACTTTAACTAGTTCTTTGAACTCAATACTAACTGCTTTCAACTCCATCATGTCATCACGAAAGGCTTGGTGTGTCTGCAGCAGCTGTGCATTCTCTCTGAGAATGGCTTGTAGCTCATTATAGTACTCAGGCTTAGGGTATCTGGGCTGCTGGGCTGACATGAATGACTGAGGAAGGTTTTCACTATGCTCTGCAGAACTGAAGCTTGGTGATCTCAACCGAGGGCCTGTGGGAAGCGCAGCATCATCACAGAGGTAATTAGGATTGTGCCATGATGACTGGAGAGGTGTCAAAGGGGCTGGTACCTCCCAGTGGGGTGAAATAGCAGGTTCCGTTACAGCTCTGCCACCTACATACTGCACTTCGAAGTCATGGAGACGTACTGGTGGACGTGTTTGCCGTTTTGGTCTGGATGTTCCAACGATCTCCTCATCAGATTCCATGGTGCCCTGAATGAACACAGCCTCCGGCTCGAAGGACCAGTTGTTGGAGAGGAAAGAGACTGCTAGGCTTGGGTTCTAATTATCAGCAGTATACACTCCTGGTGTGTCGGTCAGGACACAATGAATGAGGAGACTGGAGCTTCTTTCCAAAGTGTATTCAAAATGAGTCTAAAAATAACAAAACATAACAGTATAAGTAAAACAGGTTTACAAATAAATCAGACACTTCTTAATCAAGAATAACAGCATTTTCATTATAATCTAAATAACAGCTGTAGTTTTCAATATGCAGAGGATGCAATTAAAGACAATATAACTATTGATCTGGTCCCACAAAATGGTTTCAGTCTTAATATATTAATAAATCCAGGTCAATTAAACCGTTTATCAAATCTCAAATAACATCATCAAAAACGCAGCAATACTGGTTAATCCTTACACAGTATCAAGACATAACCAATTACTATGTAAACTGTAACATCAAAAGCTGTATTTAGTAGAAATTGCACATCATATCTTGTTTATCTATCGACGATCACACGTGAATCGTTACATGCCCATACATGCCTGTGTAAACTATAATGTTAAATAATACACTTCAAAACGCATTTAAAACATATGTAAACTGAAGAGAACTTACTTTATGGTCATGAACTAACACTTTGAAACACCAAACGCCGACAAACATCCAAAATAACAGGCAGGAAAACTTCGGTGCGCAGCTGAGGATACCTTGAGCACAGCTGCCGTTCTCTCAGTAATAATACAAGCAGTCATCAGGCAGCAAACCAGTACAATAATGCCTCCTACTGGATGTACGTCGAAATACAGTCTACAATTATCAAAATAAGAGTCCCTTCAATAAAAGACCTAATTTCTCTAGGAGCATTTCATACACAGGTGGTCTCATTTGTTGACTTTCATTTATAAATGTATTCTTGGGCTCCTTCCATCTTACCTCTGCAAATACATGCGAAAAAAACAACAACAGTATGCTCTGCGTTCTCAGAGGAACATACGGATGGTGGTTCCCAGAGTGAGAACAGAGTTTGGTAAGGCAGCATTTCAGTACACTGCCCCCCGTGCATGGAATGAACTGCAAAAGGACCTAAATCTTTCTGAACTTGTGACATTGGGAGAATTTAAATCTATTCTAAAGAAGCGTGAACTCAATGAACTTGGAAAATGTAACTGTTTCTAAACTTGTACACATTGAATAAATATCATTTGTTTTTTTTGATGTCATGTATGTTTTTAAATTGTATGTAATGCTGTTGTCTCGTCCAGGTCACTCTTGAAAAAGAGATTTTTAATCTCAATGAGTTTTTTATCTGGTTAGATAAAGGTTAAATAAAAATAAAAATGAAAAGCTTTTACAAGAACAGTAGTCACAGCTCCACCGAACAAAAATTGAAAAAAGAGACACGTAAAACATTTAACATTTAAAATGGACCATTATTATGACGTTATTGTTATACATGATTACATTTTTAAATATGTAGACTAGGCTATTATAGTTATTATTATAGTTTGGATTATTGTATATTTTTATTTTATATTTGTTACAATATCCCATAAGATGTGATTTCAGCTATTTCTGTAGTGCTTTTATAAAGAACACCGATTTCTCACATAACGCAGTGAAGCAGTCCTGCACGAGAGAATAATTGATTAAATAATAATAACTGATATCTACAGATTCAGCACCATCGCCTCGGACAGCACCGGGGAACGGCGCGATGTGGAAATAATATTGCTGATGATGACACAATTGGCCCTGCTCCCTCCAAAATGGATACAAATGCATATTCTAGTGGGTTAAAATAATCTAAATAAATATATGACGATTATCACTATTGACATAAAATGTGAAAATAAATTAAAAGTGTTACGCCATATTACAGTAAGCCTATAAATGACATGCAAAATATGAATTTTTATTTGAGCGTTGAGCATTATAAACAATCAGACACGAATCTGATGAGCTCATGATGCAATAACCAATCATATGAGTTTAGATAAGAGTGAAGAAAGAAACCTGCTGGTTCGCGGGAGTTTTTGCTGCATTCACGCCAGTGCCGCTCACCTCAGACAGAGACAGACAGACAGACACAATCTGGATTTCACTGAATTCACTCGAGGAAAACTGTATATGTACGTGAGATAGTAATTTATAATCCTATTGTTTTTTGTTTTTTTTTCCATGCTACTAAAATAACGACTTGATTTTGTAATCGGAAAAACTATTAACTAATTCACAAATGGTTCTTGTGATATAATAATTTTTGTATTAATATTGCAAATGCTTTTGTGTTTTCGTGAAATTAAATATAAGCATAGGCCTATATGATGTACAGTTAGAGTCCTGCACGGGTTCGGGTACCTGTAGGTTTTTGCTCAAACGGATGAAAAATATCCACCTAGGATATTGTCGGATAGGGTGCAGATCGGGTCGAACACAGGGGAAACAATTTTAAAACAATCACATGCAAACGTAATGGATATTTTTAGGAACACATCTACAAAAATATGCCTGTATTTCAAGTTGCTAAAATAATTTTGAATAAAATAATTTAAAATCCATATCAGTTTATTTGTGTCCACGCTCCACGCCCTCCCAGGATTCTAGGCTATAACGTTACTTCCACTTTTAAAAATTCATTATAACCGCGCGCGCGATCTGCTTGCAGTCGTCGAGATGGATGCTGAGGAGTTTAAGAAAAGAATAGCTTTTGCTGCATGCATTTTCGTGTTCGGAAATGTGGAACTTCATTGCTGAGGATCCTTTCATTATGATGCAACATAGTTTTCTCCTCAGATGAGTATTTAACATCTTTATTATTGTGGGGATTAGTGTGTAAGTGCTACACACACACAACGGTCAGAGTTTGGGACCAGAATGATTTTTTATGTTGTTTATTTTCTGCATTTATTTGATCAAAAATACAGAAAAATTTTGAAATATTATTATGAAGTAAAACAACATTATTTTTATTTTAATATACATTAAAATCTATTGTATATCTGAGATTTTCAACATCATTCCTCCAGTCTTCAGTGTCTCATGATCTTCAGAAATCAGAATAATATGATGATTTATTATGTGCTGCTGAAACTGTGATACTTCTTTCAGGATTCTTTGATGAATGAAAAGTTAAAAAGAAGAACATTTATTTAAAATAGAATACTTTTCTAATAATATTCACTACTGTTCAATAGTTTGGGGTCAGTCAATTTTTATCCTTTCTATTTTTTAATAAGAAATTTTATTCTTTTTTAGATTTTAGAATCTTTTATTCAGGATGTGTTAAATTGCTAAGAAGTGATATCAAAGATTAATATTGTTAGAAGAGATTTATATTTTGAATAAACGCTGTTCTTTAAAAAAAATATACATCGAAGAATCCTTAAAAAAGTATGGCAGATTCCAAAATAATATTTGATAGCACAACTATTAATAGTTCTAATAATAAATCATCATATTTTCATGATTTCTAAAGATCATGTGACACTGAAGACTGGAGGAATGATGCTGAAAATACAGCTGCACATCACATAAATAAATTATATTTTAAAAGATATTAAAATATAAACCATTATTTTATTCATATATTTTTTAATATATATTTTATTTTGATTAATTTGAATTATTACTGAAATACAACCTTTTTTGTTTCAAACAGTTCATTGAACAATAATAAATGAAGTACCTGAAGCTGACAATGAAGTAAATGTATAATTATTAACAAAGATGATTAATTTAGCGCTGTAAACGCGCGTGTGAGGGGCGGAGACGCGCCGCGGAGCGTCAGACCGAGTGAACACAGCAGAACAGTAGGAAACTTCACTACTCTTATTATTTCTCTTTTACTGTCTATAGCGATTTATTTTTAGATACGTGATCTGAGTCTTTCATAGAGTTGTAGAGTTATTAGAGAAATAGAGTTATTTTTTACATTCTTTGGTCGAAGTTTTCAGATCGGGACTTCGGAGCCTGTTAGCGACTCGGTTGATTCAGATCTGCACTTCGGAGCCTGTTCGCGACTCTGTTGATTCAGATCTGCACTTCGGAGCCTGTTCGGGACTCGGTGGATTCAGATCGGCACTTCAGAGCATGTTCGCGACTCGGTTGATTCGGCACTTCGGAGCCTGATCGCGACTCGGTTGATTCAGATCGGGACTTCGGAGCCTGTTCGCGACACGGTTAATTCAGATCGGCACCTCGGAGCATGTTCGCGACTCGGTTGATTCGGCACTTCGGAGCCTGTTTGCGACTCGGTTGATTCAGATCGGCACTTCGGAGCATGTTCGCGACTCGGTTGATTCAGATCGGCACTTCGGAGCAAATTCATTTTAATTAAGTAAATGTTTTAATCATTATAAAAGTTTTAAAATTGCTTGTTTTATTTTTGTTATAATTTTTCTTTCTTTTATGTAAAGCACTTTGAATTACCATTGTGTATGAAATATAAATAAACTTGCCTTGCCTAGTGTGTTAGTGGGCTTATATACAGTATATATATATATATATATATATATATATATATATATATATATATATATATATATATATATATATATATATATATAAACACACACACATACACACACTACCGGTCAGAGTTTGGGATCAGGATGATTTTTAATGTTTTTTTACAGGAATTTATTTTACTCATCAAGACAGCATTTATTTAATCAAAAATACTGGAAAACATGTAATATTGTGAAATATTATTAACATTTTTCTATTTTAATATACATGAAGGTGTAATTTATTCATGTGATGTGCAGCTGTATGTTCAGCATCTTTCCTCCAGTCTTTAGTGTCACATGATCTTCAGAAATCAGAATAATATGATGATTTATTATTAGAATTATCAACAGTTTTGCTGATAAATATTATTTTGGAATCTGTGATACTTTTTTCAGGATTCTTTGATGAATAAAAAGTTTTTTTTTAAAAAAGCATTTATTTAAAATATAAATATTTTTTAACAATATTCACTACAGTTCAATAGTTTGGGGTCAGTCAATTTTTATCCTTTCTTTTTTTTATAAGAAATTTTATTCTTTATTAGATTTTAGAATATTTTATTCAGGATGTGTTAAATTGATAAGAAGTGATATCAAAGATTAATATTGTTAGAAGAGATTTATATTTTGAATAAATGCTGCTCTTTAAAAAAAATTATACATCGAAGAATCCTTAAAAAGTATCGCAGATTCCAAAATAATATTGGGTAGCACAACTATTAATAGTTCTAATAATACATCATCATATTCTCATGATTTCTAAAGATCATGTGACACTGAAGACTGGAGGAATGATGCTGAAAATACAGCTGCACATCACAGAAATAAATTATATTTTAAAGGATATTAAAATATAAACCATTATTTTATGAATTTTATTTTGATAATTTTGAATTATTACTGAAATACAACATTTTGTTTCAAACAGTTCTTTGAACAATAATAAATGAAGTACCTGAAGCTGACAATGAAGTAAATGTATAATAATTAACAAAGATGATTAATTTAGCGCTGTAAACGCGCGTGTGAGGGGCGGAGACGCGCCGCGGAGCGTCAGACCGAGTGAGGACCAAACCCAGCAGAATGGTAGGAAACTTCACTCCTCTTATTATTTCTCTTTTACTGTCTATAGCGATTTATTTTTAGATACGTGATTTGAGTCTTTCATAGAGTTGTAGAGTTATTAGAGAAATAGAGTTATTTTTTACATTCTTTGGTCGACGTTTTCAGATCGGGACTTCGGAGCCTGTTCCCGACTCGGTGGATTCAGATCGGCACTTCGGAGTATGTTCGCGACTCGGTTGATTCAGATCGGCACTTCGGAGTATGTTCGCGACTCGGTGGATTCAGATCGGCACTTCGGAGCATGTTCGCGACTCGGTTGATTCAGATCGGCACTTCGGAGCAAATTCATTTTAATTAAGTAAATGTTTTAATCATTATAAAAGTTTTAAAATAGCTTGTTTTATTTTTGTTATAATTTTTCTTTCTTTTATGTAAAGCACTTTGAATTACCATTGTGTATTAAAAAAATAAATAAACTTGCCTTGCCTAGTGTGTTAGTGGGCTTATATACAGTATAAATGAATAAAAAGTTTAAAAAAAAAAAAGCATTTATTTAAAATATAAATATTTTCTAACAATATTCACTACAGTTCAATAGTTTGGGGTCAGTCAATTTTTATCCTTTCTTTTTTTATAAGAAATTGTATTCTTTATTAGATTTTACAATCTTTTATTCAGGATGTGTTAAATTGCTAAGAAGTGATATCAAAGATTAATATTGTTAGAAGAGATTTATATTTTGAATAAATGCTGCTCTTTAAAACAAATTATACATCGAAGAATCCTTAAAAAGTATCGCAGATTCCAAAATAATATTTGGTATCACAACTATTAACAGTTCTGATAATAAATCATCATATTTTCATGATTTCTAAAGATCCTGTGACACTGAAGACTGGAGGAATGATGCTGAAAATACAGCTGCACATCACAGAAATAAATTATATTGTAAAGGATATTAAAATATAAACCATTTTTTTATGAATTTTATTTTGATAATTTTGAATTATTACTGAAATAAAACCTTTTTTGTTTCAAACAGTTCATTGAACAATAATAAATGAAGTACCTGAAGCTGACAATGAAGTAAATGTATAATAATTAACAAAGATGATTAATTAGCGCTGTAAACGCCCGTGTGAGGGGCGGAGACGCAACACGGAGCGTCAGACGCAAGTGAGGACCAAACACAGCAGAACAGTAGGAAACTTCACTCCTCTTATTATTTCTCTTTTACTGTCTATAGCGATTTATTTTTAGATACGTGATCTGAGTCATTCATAGAGTTGTAGAGTTATTTTTTACATTCTTTGGTCGAAGTTTTCAGATCGGGACTTCGGATCCTGATCGCGACTCGGTTGATTTCAGATCGGGACTTCGGAGCATGTTCGCGACTCGGTTGATTCGGCACTTCGGAGCATGTTCGCGACTCGGTTTATTTCATATCGGCACTTCGGAGCATGTTCGCGACTCGGTTGATTTCAGATCGGGACTTCGGAGCATGTTCGCACCCTCGGTTGATTCAGATCGGCACTTCGGAGCATGTTCGCGACTCGGTTGATTGCAGATCGGCACTTCAGAGCATGTTCGCGCCCTCGGTTGATTCAGATCGGCACTTCGGAGCATGTTCACGACACGGTTGATTCAGATCGGCACTTCGGAGCATGTTCGCGCTCTCGGTTGATTCAGATCGGCACTTCGGAGCATGTTCGCGCTCTCGGTTGATTCAGATCGGCACTTCGGAGCATGTTCGCGGCCTTGGTTGATTCAGATCTGCACTGCACAGAGGAGCGTTCAAAGTTACAAGACATAGACTAAAGTAAGATTCCCATTGAAATGCTCTCCGACAGCAAATGCAATGAGTTTGCATCCTTCTTTTCTGAGAAGATCATCAATATCAGGAAGGCGATTAGCACATCCTCAAGTAATGCAGTTAGAAATACCAAGGGTTCACACAAAACAAGGGGAATCTGCTTTTAGTTTCTATGCCGCTCGCAGTTGGAATCAGCTTCCAGAAGAGATCAGATGTAAAACACTAGTCACATTTACATCTGGACTTAAAACTCATCTGTTTAGCTGTGCATTTATTGAATGAGCACTGTGCAATGTCCGAACTGATTGCACTATATTTTCACTGTTTTTTTAATGTAAAATAATTTTGTAACTGTTTTTAAATTAATTTTAATTAAGTAAATGTTTTAATCATTATAAAAGTTTTAAAATTGCTCGTTTTATTTTTGTTATAATTTTTCTTTATGATTATTTTACTTTATTTTATGTAAAGCACTTTGAATTACCATTGTGTATGAAATATAAATAAACTTTCCTTGCCTAGTGTGTTAGTGGGCTTATATATATATATAAACACACACACACATACACACACTACCGGTCAGAGTTTGGGATCAGAATGATTTTTAATGTTTTTTTACAGGAATTTATTTTACTCATCAAGACAGCATTTATTTGATCAAAAATACTGGAAAACATGTAATATTGTGAAATATTATTAACATTTTTGTATTTTAATATACATGAAGGTGTAATTTATTCATGTGATGTGCAGCTGTATTTTCAGCATCTTTCCTCCAGTCTTCAGTGTCACATGATCTTCAGAAATCTGAATAATATGATGATTTATTATTAGAATTATCAACAGTTTTGCTGATAAATATTATTTAGGAATCTGTGATACTTTTTTCAGGATTCTTTGATGAATAAAAAGTTAAAAAGAAGAGCATTTATTTAAAATATAAATATTTTCTAACAATATTCACTACAGTTCAATAGTTTGGGTTCAGTAAATGTTTATCCTTTCTTTTTTTTTTATAAGAAATTGTATTCTTTATTAGATTTTAGATTCTTTTATTCAGGATGTGTTAAATTGATAAGAAGTGATATCAAAGATTAATATTGTTAGAAGGATTTATATTTTGAATAAATGATGTTCTTTAAAAAAAATTATGCATCGAAGAATCCTAAAAAAGTATCGCAGATTCCAAAATAATATTTGGTAGCACAACTATTAATAGTTCTAATAATAAATCATCATATTTTCATGATTTCTAAAGATCATGTGACACTGAAGACTGGAGGAATGATGCTGAAAATACAGCTGCACATCACAGAAATAAATTATATTTTAAAGGATATTAAAATATAAACCATTATTTTATAAATTTTATTTTGATAATTTTGAATTATTACTGAAATACAACCTTTTTTGTTTCAAACAGTTCATTGAACAATAATAAATGAAGTACCTGAAGCTGACAATGAAGTAAATGTATAATAATTAACAAAGATGATTAATTAGCGCTGTAAACGCCCGTGTGAGGGGCGGAGACGCGACACGGAGCGTCAGACGCGAGTGAGGACCAAACACAGCAGAACAGTAGGAAACTTCACTCCTCTTATTATTTCTCTTTTACTGTCTATAGCGATTTATTTTTAGATACGTGATCTGAGTCATTCATAGAGTTGTAGAGTTATTAGAGAAATAGAGTTATTTTTTACATTCTTTGGTCGAAGTTTTCAGATCGGGACTTCGGAGCATGTTCGCGACTCGGTTGATTCGGCACTTCGGAGCATGTTCGCACCCTCGGTTGATTCAGATCGGCACTTCGGAGCATGTTCGCGACTCGGTTGATTGCAGATCGGCACTTCGGAGCATGTTCGCGCCCTCGGTTGATTCAGATCGGCACTTCGGAGCATGTTCACGACACGGTTGATTCAGATCGGCACTTCGGAGCATGTTCGCGCTCTCGGTTGATTCAGATCGGTACTTCGGAGCATGTTCGCGCTCTCGGTTGATTCAGATCGGCACTTCGGAGCATGTTCGCGGCCTTGGTTGATTCAGATCTGCACTGCACAGAGGAGCGTTCAAAGTTACGAGACATAGACTAAAGTAAGATTCCCATTGAAATGCTCTCCGACAGCAAATGCAATGAGTTTGCATCCTTCTTTTCTGAGAAGATCATCAATATCAGGAAGGCGATTAGCACATCCTCAAGTAATGCAGTTAGAAATACCAAGGGTTCACACAAAACAAGGGGAATCTGCTTTTAGTTTCTATGCCTCTCGCAGTTGGAATCAGCTTCCAGAAGAGATCAGATGTAAAACACTAGTCACATTTACATCTGGACTTAAAACTCATCTGTTTAGCTGTGCATTTATTGAATGAGCACTGTGCAATGTCCGAACTGATTGCACTATATTTTCACTGTTTTTTTTAATGTAAAATAATTTTGTAACTGTTTTTAAATTAATTTTAATTAAGTAAATGTTTTAATCATTATAAAAGTTTTAAAATTGCTCGTTTTATTTTTGTTATAATTTTTCTTTATGATTATTTTACTTTATTTTATGTAAAGCACTTTGAATTACCATTGTGTATGAAATATAAATAAACTTTCCTTGCCTAGTGTGTTAGTGGGCTTATATATATATAAACACACACACACATACACACACTACCGGTCAGAGTTTGGGATCAGAATGATTTTTAATGTTTTTTTACAGGAATTTATTTTACTCATCAAGACAGCATTTATTTGATCAAAAATACTGGAAAACATGTAATATTGTGAAATATTATTAACATTTTTGTATTTTAATATACATGAAGGTGTAATTTATTCATTTGATGTGCAGCTGTATTTTCAGCATCTTTCCTCCAGTCTTCAGTGTCACATGATCTTCAGAAATCTGAATAATATGATGATTTATTATTAGAATTATCAACAGTTTTGCTGATAAATATTATTTAGGAATCTGTGATACTTTTTTCAGGATTCTTTGATGAATAAAAAGTTAAAAAGAAGAGCATTTATTTAAAATAAATATTTTCTAACAATATTCACTACAGTTCAATAGTTTGGGTTCAGTAAATTTTTATCCTTTCTTTTTTTGTATAAGAAATTGTATTCTTTATTAGATTTTAGATTCTTTTATTCAGGATGTGTTAAATTGATAAGAAGTGATATCAAAGATTAATATTGTTAGAAGGATTTATATTTTGAATAAATGATGTTCTTTAAAAAAAATTATGCATGAAGAATCCTAAAAAAGTATCGCAGATTCCAAAATAATATTTGGTAGCACAACTATTAATAGTTCTAATAATAAATCATCATATTTTCATGATTTCTAAAGATCATGTGACACTGAAGACTGGAGGAATGATGCTGAAAATACAGCTGCACATCACAGAAATAAATTATATTTTAAAGGATATTAAAATATAAACCATTATTTTATAAATTTTATTTTGATAATTTTGAATTATTACTGAAATACAACCTTTTTTGTTTCAAACAGTTCATTGAACAATAATAAATGAAGTACCTGAAGCTGACAATGAAGTAAATGTATAATAATTAACAAAGATGATTAATTAGCGCTGTAAACGCCCGTGTGAGGGGCGGAGACGCGACACGGAGCGTCAGACGCGAGTGAGGACCAAACACAGCAGAACAGTAGGAAACTTCACTCCTCTTATTATTTCTCTTTTACTGTCTATAGCGATTTATTTTTAGATACGTGATCTGAGTCATTCATAGAGTTGTAGAGTTATTAGAGAAATAGAGTTATTTTTTACATTCTTTGGTCGAAGTTTTCAGATCGGGACTTCGGAGCCTGATCGCGACTCGGTTGATTTCAGATCGGGACTTCGGAGCATGTTCGCGACTCGGTTGATTCGGCACTTCGGAGCATGTTCGCGACTCGGTTGATTTCATATCGGCACTTCGGAGCATGTTCGCACCCTCGGTTGATTAAGATCGGCACTTCGGAGCATGTTCGCGACTCGGTTGATTCGGCACTTCGGAGCATGTTCGCGCCCTCGGTTGATTCAGATCGGCACTTCGGAGCATGTTCGTGACTCGGTTGATTCGGCACTTCGGAGCCTGTTCGCGACTCGGTTGATTCAGATCTGCACTGCACAGAGGAGCGTTCAAAGATCAGACATAGACTGAAGACAGATTCCCAGTGAAATGCTCTCCGACAGCAAATGCAATGAGTTTGCATCCTTCTTTTCTGAGAAGATCATCAATATCAGGAAGGCGATTAGCACATCCTCAAGCAATGCAGTTAGAAATACCAAGGGTTCACACAAAACAAGGGGAATCTGCTTTTAGTTTCTATGCCGCTCGCAGTTGGAATCCGCTTCCAGAAGAGATCAGATGTAAAACACTAGTCACATTTACATCTGGACTTAAAACTCATCTGTTTAGCTGTGCATTTATTGAATGAGCACTGTGCAATGTCCGAACTGATTGCACTATATTTTCAATTTTTTTTTTTAATGTAAAATAATTTTGTAACTGTTTTTAAATTAATTTTAATTAAGTAAACGTTTTAATCATTATAAAAGCTTTAAAATTGCTTGTTTTACTTTTTGTTATAATTTTTCTTTATGATTATTTTACTTTCTTTTATGTAAAGCACTTTGAATTACCATTGTGTATGAAATATAAATAAACTTTCCTTGCCTAGTGTGTTAGTGGGCTTATAAATATATATATATATATATATATAAACACACACACATACACACACTACCGGTCAGAGATTGGGATCAGAATGATTTTTAATGTTTTTTTTACTGGAATTTATTTTACTCATCAAGACAGCATTTATTTGATCAAAAATACTGGAAAACATAATATTGTGAAATATTATTAACATTTTTCTATTTTAATATACATGAAGGTGTAATTTATTCATGTGATGTGCAGCTGTATTTTCAGCATCTTTCCTCCAGTCTTCATTGTCAAATGATCTTCAGAAATCAAATAATATGATGATTTATTATTAGAATTATCAACAGTTTTGCCGATAAATATTATTTTGGAAGGATTCTTTGATGAATAAAAAGTTAAAAAGAAGAGCATTTATTTAAAATATAAATATTATCTAACAATATTCACTACAGTTCAATAGTTTGGGTTCAGTAAATTTTTATCCTTTCTTTTTTTTTTTAAAGAAATTGTATTCTTTATTAGATTTTAGAATCTTTTATTCAGGATGTGTTAAATTGATAAGAAGTGATATCAGAGATTAATATTGTTAGAAGAGATTTATATTTTGAATAAATAATGTTCTTTAAAAAAAATATATATACATCGAAGAATCCTTAAAAAAGTATCGCAGATTCCAAAATAATATTGGGTAGCACAACTATTAATAGTTCTAATAATAAATCATCATATTCTCATGATTTCTAAAGATCATGTGACACTGAAGACTGTTGGAATGATGCTGAAAATACAGCTGCACATCACAGAAATAAATTATATTTTAAAGGATATTAAAATATAAACCATTATTTTTATGAATTTTATTTTGATAATTTTGAATTATTACTGAAATACAACATTTTGTTTCAAACAGTTCATTGAACAATAATAAATGAAGTACCTGAAGCTGACAATGAAGTAAATGTATAATAATTAACAAAGATGATTAATTAGCGCTGTAAACGCCCGTCTGAGGGGCGGAGACACGACATGGAGCGTCAGACGCGAGTGAGGACCAAACACAGCAGAACAGTAGGAAACTTCACTCCTCTTATTATTTCTCTTTTACTGTCTATAGCGATTTATTTTTAGATACGTGATCTGAGTCATTCATAGAGTTGTAGAGTTATTAGAGAAATAGAGTTATTTTTTACATTCTTTGGTCGAAGTTTTCAGATCAGGACTTCGGATCCTGATCGCGACTCGGTTGATTTCAGATCGGGACTTCGGAGCATGTTCGCGACTCGGTTGATTCGGCACTTCGGAGCATGTTCGCACCCTCGGTTGATTCAGATCGGCACTTCGGAGCATGTTCGCGACTCGGTTGATTGCAGATCGGCACTTCGGAGCATGTTCGCGCCCTCGGTTGATTCAGATCGGCACTTCGAAGCATGTTCACGACACGGTTGATTCAGATCGGCACTTCGGAGCATGTTCGCGCTCTCGGTTGATTCAGATCGGTACTTCGGAGCATGTTCGCGCTCTCGGTTGATTCAGATCGGCACTTCGGAGCATGTTCGCGGCCTTGGTTGATTCAGATCTGCACTGCACAGAGGAGCGTTCAAAGTTACGAGACATAGACTAAAGTAAGATTCCCATTGAAATGCTCTCCGACAGCAAATGCAATGAGTTTGCATCCTTCTTTTCTGAGAAGATTATCAATATCAGGAAGGCGATTAGCACATCCTCAAGTAATGCAGTTAGAAATACCAAGGGTTCACACAAAACAAGGGGAATCTGCTTTTAGTTCACCCGATTCGAACGTTATCACTCGATTGAATGGGGCGTTATCAGCAGTTATCAGCCCATAGAAATGGGCCAGGAGGGGCCTCCTGTGCCTACTAGTAGGCTCAGAAGGCCGTGATCATCCATCCAAATGGTTGATCACCCACCTCTTGCAAATATACAAGAGAAGACTCCAGATCCAATCCCAGAATTCCTGCTCCCAGGTAATCGGAAGTCTACTGGACGAATGCGGGAACGTTGCGATATTTCCTGCTTAATATTTTCAGGTAAGAGTATTAAAATTATAAAACTGAGCATTTAAACTGTAATGGAAAACAATACATACACTCGTATTGCGTGTCATGATTGTTGACATGAGATAACCGTATAGTGAAACGTTATCGCTAACGTTAGGCCATATTACGTTATTAGCCTGTCGTTACGTTAACGTTGCATGCTTTATGTGAGCATTAACGTTGCTGTATTTACTTCTGAAGCTAATGGGAGAATTTAGTTTCTAGTTAAACGCAAAGTTAAACTGTAAACATTTAAAAACTTTTTACACTCTTACAGGCTTATTGCATATTGTGGATAACTCCTCACTGAAGCCAGATCATAGGACTAATGTAACCCATATCGACTTGAGAGAAATATTAAACACAAGACGTATTTTAAGGCTGTTTGGAAACCTTGGGATCTTGACTAGAGTGTAAAATAAAGTTCTGTGGGTTTGAACAAAGCTTGGCTGGATTTGATCCTATATCAGGAAGCTTTGGATCTGTCTTTCTATCTATATACCTTCTCAAAAATATAAAGGGAATACTTAACAACACAATATAACCCACAAGTGTTCCCTTTATTTTTTTGAGCAGTTTATCTATATAGCTAGCTAGCTGTGTATCTATCTATTTATATAATCTATCTTTAGATATAGATCTAGCTCGATGTCTATCTATCTATCTATCTATCTATCTATCTATCTATCTTGCAATCTATATATCTAGTTATCTAGCTAGCTGGATCTATCTAACTATCGCACCAAATATCCCTCATCTGACTGCATCCCATTTTCACTCGTGTGTTTCTGTCTTTAAGGCTGTAATAAGAAGTACGGTACGGGTTGCACTTTGCTTTATGTAATAATTGTCAAATATTTTGATTTCAGATATGGGAAAAGCACTTAAGATGAGCACACGTTTCAGGAACGTTAAAATTAAGTTGGTGAGGAGGTCTATGGTGGGCCCTGCAAGTTTTCTTACCTCAGTCAAGGTCTTCCCCAGCCCAGCTACAAACAGACCCACCCTTCAGACCCTTCTATTACATCTCAACCTGCTGAACCTGATGATGCGACACAAGCTGTTCTGAGAGTGCATACAGTAAGGCAAAGAAGAGAGAGCTTCATGCCTGGGATGCAGTCAAGGATGAGATGCTTAAGGTGTCGTTTGAATGTTCAGCACCGATCACTACCCAGTGTGCTGTCTGCCGAGAACATGCTGATTATAGGTGCATTGAGTGCAGCTCCACTGCAGTGTTCTGTGAGGTTTGCCTGAAGAGGATTCACAGAAATTTACTGCATCTTCCTGAAAAGTGGAATGTAAGAACAATAGCATACAGTCTTACATTGCTATTGCTATACTTGCATACAGACAGCAAACTCACAGTAATCTCAACAGATTCATTAGATACTTCAAATTGTTTTGGCACTATGCAGTATCAACTGTTAGTGTCACAAGTTTGTTGTTTTAAAAACATTAGAGCTATCCATCTTTCTTACAGAATGTTTACTATGAGCCATCGTCCCTGGGGTTATTCTTATATTTACCTGAAGCCCATGGCACCCATGCTGTGTACACAAAGGACATGAAGGTCATTGTCAGCACAGGTTTGTCATTTTACCTGATACAAAATCTTAATGTATTTAATTTTATTGACAGGTTAAGGAATTCAATCATATTACATGTGGAGTAATGATTTCCTTTAAGGAATTAATCAAATTTGTGATGCAATAAAAAAAAAGTCATGATAGTTATAGTTTATATACTATCATGATAGGTAAAAATGTATAGCCTGAATCCACTGTAAGTCGCTTTGGATAAAAGCGTCTGCTAAATGCATACATTTAATTTAATTTATACTGATATGGTAGTCTCTATAGTACTACTAGGTTATGTTTTTATGTTATTTTCCTCTTTATATTTGGCAGGACGGCTCTGCACCGTTACAGTCAACATGTGTGCGTGTGAACCAGAAACCTGCACTCTGCTAAGGTATGGGCTCTGATTAGACAGCCTTCTCCATCCCTCTGCTAGAGCTTTCTGTTTCTCTGTCACTGGAGTGTCAGGTTTCTGTTGAGGGTTTTTCGCAACACCCCATATCCCATTTTAGGCATCACCACTTCCGACAAAGAAGTTTGGTTGATATTTGCCCACAATTAAATGATGGCACCATATGCCCAGCATGTCCAAAGGTTGGTTATAATTCCAGCGTGGTTCTTGTTTGATTAAATTAATGGCATAGAAATAAAATCTGAATTAATATCAAACTTAAAAGTTAATTTGTGTATGTAGTATTGTAATAGAATAGTAATAGTATAAATGTATAAACCTGATGCGGGTACAAAACCAGTGTTACTGTAAGTGTTTGTTTTCCAGGCGGATGGAGATATGATTGTCACATTGGATGCCAACTTTGGCCTTGTGAGGAATCAAAGCTCTGGGACAAGTGCAGTTGATCCATTACACGGAACCCACGTGTTTGTTGATGAAAAGGATGTAGAGGAATACCTGCTATCACATCTTGACAGCTCAAAGCCTCGAGGTTAATCATTGTTGCAGAATTTCATTCGAGTCCATGAAATATTAATTAAACTTGTGAAAAAAGATCACTATTCCCCTCATAAATCTATGTTTTCCTTAAATCTTTAGGACTGCAGTAAGCTGCTCTCATTCAAGGTATTATAATATTATATAATATAATTACTTTACTGCGTTACTTGTGCAGACATGTTGTTTTACTAGGTCTGATCTATTTTAAAGCTTAGGCACTGTATTTAAGCATACATATACACCACTAGTCTGTCTGTATGAGTACAAAATTAAAAAATAAACTGTCTATAATTGTTACTGTACAAGCACAGTAAAATATTTATATAAAAAATATTGCACTACTGTTATTTTGCATAGAATACATTGTTCAACAATATTTTTGCACACTCATCCAACTGCATTTATTACCACTGCTCTCACGTTGCTGCTGTTCATAATGTGTATATAATCCTTCATTGCTCTGTTCATAATGTACATACAATCCCTACATTGCATTCATATTTATATTCTGTATATACTCTGATCAATATTGTATATAGCAACTCCACTGTACTTTCTGTATATCATAGCTTTACTTACTCAGCACTTTTATGTATATAAAACACTATATTCTTGCACTTCTGGTTAGATGCTAACTGCATTTCATTAGCTCTGTACTTGTACTCTGCATAATGACAATAAAGTTGAATCTAATCTAATCTAAAAAAAAAAATGTGTTTACCATAATGTAATATGTTATTTACTGTAATGTACAAATGTGTGGGAGGTGTTTTGTTTTTTGTGAGCTCACCATCAAAATCCCCTTCGACTGAGTTGAAATGAAAATAAATTATTGGATCTTGAATCCTCTGAAGCAACTATGAGTTTGTAAAAACATAAAATAAAAGGGAACATAGAGGTGTATTGACTCTACGAGTTACAGCCATGTTTTCAGCCATGGTGCTCTGCACTTATTCACAGCACATTTAAAGTCAATTAAAAGTAATTTACTAAATAACATACAATGAATTTACAGTCAAAATCCGTATGTGACAGTGTGCCACATTCAGTAGGTTCCTACATAACTGTTATTGGCTTGAAATTCTCCAGATCCAAGCCTATGTAATTTAACACATTTTTTCTCTTCTTCCCATTGGCTGTTTTCGTTTTATTTTCACTTTCTTCTTTCATTGAATGTATATTACATTTAGTTTGTTCGTTGTTTGTTGCCATGGTTGTTACGTTGCTATCGCTGAAACCACGTGGCTTGCATAACGTACTTCCGTCCAAAAGTATTTTATTCACAAGACACTTTTTTTAAAATGATGAATTCAACATTTGTCCACGAAAAAACAACAACAAACAGATAACTCAACAATAAGATATGTTAATATAACTTTTGCACATTTCTCCTTCGATTCAGAGAAATACATTTTTGGTAGCAGAAGGTTACGGAAGTGCATTGTGTTGTGGGCGGGGTTTGCGCGTTCTACATTTCGGCTAAAAAGTCTTAAATAAACAAATATATTTAGATTTTCTTAACGTAAATCATCTAGATGCAGCGTAATTAATAGATTGGTTGTACTAGATATTTGATATATTCAGTAGATATATCTTTTTACAACCCTAATTTCCAACCCTAATTCGCAAACCAGATACTACAACTGCAGTGCTTGATTTGTATCAAGCTGCACTGAGTAGCTATAGGGAATTGTAGTTTTAAAAAAAATCGTGTATTTCTTAGAATTGGATATTGCAAATAGTGAGTTGAGAGTACAGTGTGGAGTTTAGGCGGATTGTAAACATATCTATGTAAACAGATTTTAAATGTCTAAATTTTAAATGGGTTCAAATGACTTTTAACCCGATTTGACAATATCCAGAGCTGTTGACTATATTTACATCATAAATGAGGACAAGAGCTCTCTATAACAGTTAGTCCCATGTGTGTAGCCCTTTTTATTGCTTTATTATAAGCCTTCAAATATGCACCAAGGTGATGTTTCAAAGGTCAGTATTTCAAAACAGGAGCTATGTAGAATCTTCATACTTACATATGTTACTCTCTGGGTCAAGACCTTTCTAACAATGTATATGGTTTAGCTCTACGACAAAGTTTTAATTTTCTCATTTCACATGCACAAGCCATCTCGGGTGTAGTTTCAGAGAGCTATTTGAAGGCTCAATAGCCATAGCCTATATAAAAAGAAGCTATTTGCTTGTTTGTTTGTTTCTGACTTTGTAAACAGATTTATGAACCCACAACATGACAAATACCCTGTCCGCACACACACACACACACACACACACACACACAGAGAGACTCATTTTGCATTTCTGTTTGGTTCCCATGTGGCAAATCTAATTATGGGATGGTTCACCCAAAAATGAAAATTCTGTCATCATTTACTCACCCTCATGTCATTCCAAACCTGTATGAGTTGCTTTCTTATGTTGAACATAAAAAAAGATAATTTGAAGAATGCTGGTAATGGCTGGTAAAAGTTAAAGTTTTTACAAGGTTTCTGAGCAGAAGATCATTAAATGTTTTCTCTGTCCATGTTACCAAAACTCATGTGTCATTTAAAAAGCATGTTTGAAAGCATGTCAATTAATTTCTTTGCATTCATCTAGATGCAATGTAATTAATACTTTGGCTATACTAGATATTTTATTTGTTCAGTAAATATATAATTTTACAACCCTAATTTGCAAACCAGATAAACTAATCAGATTTAAAATGTATAATTAATTATATATATATATATATATATATATATATATATATATATATATATATATATAATTGAACGACAGCACTTTGAATTAAATGTAGTCTACCCATGGCAGACAACTGCAAACAAAAGTGGAACACACCAGTCCTCCCTCACATAAACTGACAATAAACTTTATTTATCTGAATCCAAGGAGAAACAATTGATATCCTTAACACAGATAAAATGATACCCTTCACATTTTCTCTTAAATGTTTATCATTAAAATAAAAGCGTAACAGTAATTGTGAAGAAAATACTTCAGAGTGGAAGTAAGCAATGCCATAGAAACCATTTAAATTTAAAATAAATAAATTGTAGTGTTCAGCTGTATACCAAAGTTTCTACAAGTACCAGTAACCATCTTTTCAATATATTTTTTTTGCCAAGCATCTCCTACTGACAGCAAAACTGTGAAAAATGTAAAGTTATGTGAAGCATCTAATCCTAACATGAAATCATACTCTGACCCACTGTTGTGAATATTAAGGTGAGGTCCTTGCTAAAACCCAGCCCTACTGAACCAATGATGAAACAGGTATATATATATATATATATATATATATATATATATATATATATATATATATATATATATATATATATATATATATATATATATATAAAAACATGTAGACTCAATTCAGTACAATATAACTTTATTGGTCCCCACATAAGTCCTGTATAAAGGAGAACACATTGATGGTGCCAACAAACAACAATAATAAATAAAAATGGGGTGAATGAAAATAACAAAAAGATCACAATTTTCTTCTTTCGTGTGAAGTGTGGTCATTAATACATTTGCAGCATATGTATGTATTGTGTGTGTGTTGTGTGTGTGTGTGTTTGTATGGATGGGTTGGGGGCCGTCAACACAGTAAAAACAACCCAAACAAGGAACAAGATACATCTTCAGGGTGTTTGCATGGTGTCTTGACACTGGCAGTGAACGCACATGTTCTTTTTAAAGCCACATGCTGTGTGTGACCATGATTGGCACACTGTGCACTGAGACCATGAATGCCACTTCTTTCTTGCATTCTTCTTCTTATCATAAAATGGACGCAGCAGACACAGCACAAATTGCCTCCATCTACCAAAGAAAAAACACAAATATTTTGAAAGTCAAGCCAGTTAGTTTAAATCATACTCATCACTATATTTAAAGCAACATCTCAAAGGCAGCTTGTTCATTTTGAACTGTTGCCAAAGGAATATGTGGGTATTGCACATCAATTCATCTCAGATCTTTAGGAAAACTCTGGGTTTTTCGTTTCAGAAATGGATGTAAATCAAACCTGAAACAGAGGGGTAACTACATTTTAATTTAACAAATCTCATGACCACTTTTTTCTTCAGCTGCTTCAAGTTTGATATGGTGGTATGAGTCTTTGACAATTTCTTCAATGTGAGAATATTTGATGTTGATAGCCTTGTAAACAAAAATCAGCTGGAATATTTTTTTGTAACGAACTCATTTGAAATTATGATAAAAACTAGAGATAAACAATCCAGTTGTCTAACACAATGTTCTGCACACACCACAATTGCTGTTGATCATCCTTCCATCTAATACTTTAAGAATACCACTAATGCTTAGCAAATGAATCCTGTTTCCAAACCTCTAACTTCAGCTTCTTTAAGTGCATTGTAATTTGGGCATCCCTCACCTCAGGGTTTAGGTCCTGCGCCTGCCCATGTGCCCTCAGTCCTGCTTCCTCTTGAATGTATTTCTGCTTTGCATCTTCCCCCAATGTGGCGCACCTGCCCTTAATATCATTCATTGTGCCTGAAGAAAAAATAGATGCACAGAAAACTTAACGCATTAGTCAGCATCTCCTTTTAAAGTAAATTCATACAACGACAATCAGTACTTGGGTTGTGAAAACCATTTATCTGTAACAACTCTGTAAAAACAAGATAACGTGTAAAGTAGATGACCTGATGATTCTTTTCAATACACTCAGCATTCTTAAACTGATGAATGCAATTTGTGTGAGTGAAGTACTTCCCAAATACTATCATGAAAATCTGTTTCATGACGCTTCATGTATATATATATATAGATAGATAGATAGATAGATAGATCAATTATATAAATATATACACAGCTAGCAAGCTTTAGAGAGAGAGAGAAAGAGAGAGACAGACAGATAGACACAGACAGCTATATATATATATATATATATATATATATATATATATATATATATATATATATATATATATATATATATAGAGATAGATAGATAGATAGATAGATAGATTCTATAAATATATACACAGCTAGCTAGCTAGTATAGAGAGACAGACAGACAGACAGACAGACAGACAGAGAGATAGATAGATAGATAGATAGATAGATAGATAGATAGATAGATAGATCCAAACCCACAGAACTTTATTTTACACTCTAGTCAAGATCCCAAGGTTTCCAAACAGCCGTAAAATACGTCTAGTGTTTAATATTTCTCTCAAGTCGATATGGGTTATATTAGTCCTATGATCTGGCTTCAGTGAGGAGTTATCGAGCATACACAATAGCCTGTAAGAGTGTAAAAAGTCATTTTGACAGTTTAACTAGAAACTAAATTCCCCCATTAGCTTCAGACGTAAATACACACTCATATTAGCAACGTTAATGCTCACATAAAGCATCCAACGTTAACATAACAACACGCTAATAACGTAATATGATCTAGCGATAACGTTTGCAGACACATCGCAATACGGTTATCTCATGTCAACAATCATGACACGCAATACGAGTGTATGTATTGTTTTCCATTACAGTTTAAATGCTCAGTTTTATAATTTTAATAGTCTTACCTGAAAATATTAAGCAGGAAATATCGCAACGTTCCCGCATTCGTCCAGTAGACTTCCGATTACCTGGGAGCAGGAATTCTGGGATTGGATCTGGAGTCTTCTCTTGTATATTTGCAAGAGGTGGGTGATCAACCATTTGGATGGATGATCACGGCCTTCTGAGCCTACTAGTAGGCACAGGAGGCCCCTCCTGGCCCATTTCTATGGGCTGATAACTGCTGATAACGCCCCATTCAATCGAGTGATAACGTTCGAATCGGGTGTTTAGTTTCTATGCCTCTCGCAGTTGGAATCAGCTTCCAGAAGAGATCAGATGTAAAACACTAGTCACATTTACATCTGGACTTAAAACTCATCTGTTTAGCTGTGCATTTATTGAATGAGCACTGTGCAATGTCCGAACTGATTGCACTATATTTTCACTGTTTTTTTTAATGTAAAATAATTTTGTAACTGTTTTTAAATTAATTTTAATTAAGTAAATGTTTTAATCATTATAAAAGTTTTAAAATTGCTCGTTTTATTTTTGTTATAATTTTTCTATATGATTATTTTACTTTATTTTATGTAAAGCACTTTGAATTACCATTGTGTATGAAATATAAATAAACTTTCCTTGCCTAGTGTGTTAGTGGGCTTATATATATATAAACACACACACACATACACACACTACCGGTCAGAGTTTGGGATCAGAATGATTTTTAATGTTTTTTTACAGGAATTTATTTTACTCATCAAGACAGCATTTATTTGATCAAAAATACTGGAAAACATGTAATATTGTGAAATATTATTAACATTTTTGTATTTTAATATACATGAAGGTGTAATTTATTCATGTGATGTGCAGCTGTATTTTCAGCATCTTTCCTCCAGTCTTCAGTGTCACATGATCTTCAGAAATCTGAATAATATGATGATTTATTATTAGAATTATCAAAAGTTTTGCTGATAAATATTATTTAGGAATCTGTGATACTTTTTTCAGGATTCTTTGATGAATAAAAAGTTAAAAAGAAGAGCATTTATTTAAAATAAATATTTTCTAACAATATTCACTACAGTTCAATAGTTTGGGTTCAGTAAATTTTTATCCTTTCTTTTTTTTTATAAGAAATTGTATTCTTTATTAGATTTTAGATTCTTTTATTCAGGATGTGTTAAATTGATAAGAAGTGATATCAAAGATTAATATTGTTAGAAGGATTTATATTTTGAATAAATGATGTTCTTTAAAAAAAAATTATGCATGAAGAATCCTAAAAAAGTATCGCAGATTCCAAAATAATATTTGGTAGCACAACTATTAATAGTTCTAATAATAAATCATCATATTTTCATGATTTCTAAAGATCATGTGACACTGAAGACTGGAGGAATGATGCTGAAAATACAGCTGCACATCACAGAAATAAATTATATTTTAAAGGATATTAAAATATAAACCATTATTTTATAAATTTTATTTTGATAATTTTGAATTATTACTGAAATACAACCTTTTTTGTTTCAAACAGTTCATTGAACAATAATAAATGAAGTACCTGAAGCTGACAATGAAGTAAATGTATAATAATTAACAAAGATGATTAATTAGCGCTGTAAACGCCCGTGTGAGGGGCGGAGACGCGACACGGAGCGTCAGACGCGAGTGAGGACCAAACACAGCAGAACAGTAGGAAACTTCACTCCTCTTATTATTTCTCTTTTACTGTCTATAGCGATTTATTTTTAGATACGTGATCTGAGTCATTCATAGAGTTGTAGAGTTATTAGAGAAATAGAGTTATTTTTTACATTCTTTGGTCGAAGTTTTCAGATCGGGACTTCGGAGCCTGATCGCGACTCGGTTGATTTCAGATCGGGACTTCGGAGCATGTTCGCGACTCGGTTGATTCGGCACTTCGGAGCATGTTCGCGACTCGGTTGATTTCATATCGGCACTTCGGAGCATGTTCGCACCCTCGGTTGATTAAGATCGGCACTTCGGAGCATGTTCGCGACTCGGTTGATTCGGCACTTCGGAGCATGTTCGTGCCCTCGGTTGATTCAGATCGGCACTTCGGAGCATGTTCGTGACTCGGTTGATTCGGCACTTCGGAGCCTGTTCGCGACTCGGTTGATTCAGATGTGCACTGCACAGAGGAGCGTTCAAAGATCAGACATAGACTGAAGACAGATTCCCAGTGAAATGCTCTCCGACAGCAAATGCAATGAGTTTGCATCCTTCTTTTCTGAGAAGATCATCAATATCAGGAAGGCGATTAGCACATCCTCAAGTAATGCAGTTAGAAATACCAAGGGTTCACAGAAAACAAGGGGAATCTGCTTTTAGTTTCTATGCCGCTCGCAGTTGGAATCCGCTTCCAGAAGAGATCAGATGTAAAACACTAGTCACATTTACATCTAGACTTAAAACTCATCTGTTTAGCTGTGCATTTATTGAATGAGCACTGTGCAATGTCCGAACTGATTGCACTATATTTTCAATTTTTTTTTTAATGTAAAATAATTTTGTAACTGTTTTTAAATTAATTTTAATTAAGTAAACGTTTTAATCATTATAAAAGCTTTAAAATTTGCTTGTTTTACTTTTTGTTATAATTTTTCTTTATGATTATTTTACTTTCTTTTATGTAAAGCACTTTGAATTACCATTGTGTATGAAATATAAATAAACTTTCCTTGCCTAGTGTGTTAGTGGGCTTATATATATATATATATATATATATATATATATATATAAACACACACACATACACACACTACCGGTCAGAGATTGGGATCAGAATGATTTTTAATGTTTTTTTACTGGAATTTTTTTTACTCATCAAGACAGCATTTATTTGATCAAAAATACTGGAAAACATAATATTGTGAAATATTATTAACATTTTTCTATTTTAATATACATGAAGGTGTAATTTATTCATGTGATGTGCAGCTGTATTTTCAGCATCTTTCCTCCAGTCTTCATTGTCAAATGATCTTCAGAAATCAAATAATATGAAGATTTATTATTAGAATTATCAACAGTTTTGCCGATAAATATTATTTTGGAAGGATTCTTTGATGAATAAAAAGTTAAAAAGAAGAGCATTTATTTAAAATATAAATATTATCTAACAATATTCACTACAGTTCAATAGTTTGGGTTCAGTAAATTTTTATCCTTTCTTTTTTTTTAAAGAAATTGTATTCTTTATTAGATTTTAGAATCTTTTATTCAGGATGTGTTAAATTGATAAGAAGTGATATCAGAGATTAATATTGTTAGAAGAGATTTATATTTTGAATAAATAATGTTCTTTAAAAAAAATATATATACATCGAAGAATCCTTAAAAAAGTATCGCAGATTCCAAAATAATATTGGGTAGCACAACTATTAATAGTTCTAATAATAAATCATCATATTCTCATGATTTCTAAAGATCATGTGACACTGAAGACTGTTGGAATGATGCTGAAAATACAGCTGCACATCACAGAAATAAATTATATTTTAAAGGATATTAAAATATAAACCATTATTTTTATGAATTTTATTTTGATAATTTTGAATTATTACTGAAATACAACATTTTGTTTCAAACAGTTCATTGAACAATAATAAATGAAGTACCTGAAGCTGACAATGAAGTAAATGTATAATAATTAACAAAGATGATTAATTAGCGCTGTAAACGCCCGTCTGAGGGGCGGAGACGCGACATGGAGCGTCAGACGCGAGTGAGGACCAAACACAGCAGAACAGTAGGAAACTTCACTCCTCTTATTATTTCTCTTTTACTGTCTATAGCGATTTATTTTTAGATACGTGATCTGAGTCATTCATAGAGTTGTAGAGTTATTAGAGAAATAGAGTTATTTTTTACATTCTTTGGTCGAAGTTTTCAGATCGGGACTTCGGATCCTGATCGCGACTCGGTTGATTTCAGATCGGGACTTCGGAGCATGTTCGCGACTCGGTTGATTCAGATCGGCCCTTCGGAGCATGTTCGCACCCTCGGTTGATTCAGATCGGCACTTCGGAGCATGTTCGCACCCTCGGTTGATTCAGATCGGCACTTCGGAGCATGTTCGCGACTCGGTTGATTGCAGATCGGCACTTCGGAGCATGTTCGCGCCCTCGGTTGATTCAGATCGGCACTTCGGAGCATGTTCACGACACGGTTGATTCAGATCGGCACTTCGGAGCATGTTCGCGCTCTCGGTTGATTCAGATCGGTACTTCGGAGCATGTTCGCGCTCTCGGTTGATTCAGATCGGCCCTTCGGAGCATGTTCGCGGCCTTGGTTGATTCAGATCTGCACTGCACAGAGGAGCGTTCAAAGTTACGAGACATAGACTAAAGTAAGATTCCCATTGAAATGCTCTCCGACAGCAAATGCAATGAGTTTGCATCCTTCTTTTCTGAGAAGATCATCAATATCAGGAAGGCGATTAGCACATCCTCAAGTAATGCAGTTAGAAATACCAAGGGTTCACACAAAACAAGGGGAATCTGCTTTTAGTTTCTATGCCTCTCGCAGTTGGAATCAGCTTCCAGAAGAGATCAGATGTAAAACACTAGTCACATTTACATCTGGACTTAAAACTCATCTGTTTAGCTGTGCATTTATTGAATGAGCACTGTGCAATGTCCGAACTGATTGCACTATATTTTCACTGTTTTTTTTAATGTAAAATAATTTTGTAACTGTTTTTAAATTAATTTTAATTAAGTAAATGTTTTAATCATTATAAAAGTTTTAAAATTGCTCGTTTTATTTTTGTTATAATTTTTCTTTATGATTATTTTACTTTATTTTATGTAAAGCACTTTGAATTACCATTGTGTATGAAATATAAATAAACTTTCCTTGCCTAGTGTGTTAGTGGGCTTATAAATATATATATATATATATATATATATATATAAACACACACACATACACACACTACCGGTCAGAGATTGGGATCAGAATGATTTTTAATGTTTTTTTACTGGAATTTATTTTACTCATCAAGACAGCATTTATTTGATCAAAAATACTGGAAAACATAATATTGTGAAATATTATTAACATTTTTCTATTTTAATATACATGAAGGTGTAATTTATTCATGTGATGTGCAGCTGTATTTTCAGCATCTTTCCTCCAGTCTTCATTGTCAAATGATCTTCAGAAATCAAATAATATGATGATTTATTATTAGAATTATCAACAGTTTTGCCGATAAATATTATTTTGGAAGGATTCTTTGATGAATAAAAAGTTAAAAAGAAGAGCATTTATTTAAAATATAAATATTATCTAACAATATTCACTACAGTTCAATAGTTTGGGTTCAGTAAATTTTTATCCTTTCTTTTTTTTTTAAAGAAATTGTATTCTTTATTAGATTTTAGAATCTTTTATTCAGGATGTGTTAAATTGATAAGAAGTGATATCAGAGATTAATATTGTTAGAAGAGATTTATATTTTGAATAAATAATGTTCTTTAAAAAAAAATATATACATCGAAGAATCCTTAAAAAAGTATCGCAGATTCCAAAATAATATTGGGTAGCACAACTATTAATAGTTCTAATAATAAATCATCATATTCTCATGATTTCTAAAGATCATGTGACACTGAAGACTGTTGGAATGATGCTGAAAATACAGCTGCACATCACAGAAATAAATTATATTTTAAAGGATATTAAAATATAAACCATTATTTTTATGAATTTTATTTTGATAATTTTGAATTATTACTGAAATACAACATTTTGTTTCAAACAGTTCATTGAACAATAATAAATGAAGTACCTGAAGCTGACAATGAAGTAAATGTATAATAATTAACAAAGATGATTAATTAGCGCTGTAAACGCCCGTGTGAGGGGCGGAGACGCGACATGGAGCGTCAGACGCGAGTGAGGACCAAACACAGCAGAACAGTAGGAAACTTCACTCCTCTTCTTATTTCTCTTTTACTATAGCGATTTATTTTTAGATACGTGATCTGAGTCTTTCATAGAGTTGTAGAGTTATTAGAGAAATAGAGTTATTTTTTACATTCTTTGGTCCAAGTTTTCAGATCGGGACTTCGGAGCCTGATCGCGGTTGATTCAGATCGGGACTTCGGAGCAGGAAGTGTTTGTCAAAGTTAATTTGTGATAAATGAATATTTGACCTGAGGCTTTTTTTTTTTTACCTGTCGATGTGATTTTTAATGATTTCAAGGCCTTTTGGATGTCAATACTTCTTGTACCTCAGTTGCATGTGTTGTGTTTTATGAATTGTGGATGGATTAATCAACTGAGAAATTAAGTTGAACATTAATTATCATGAACTCTTAAATATGATGATGAAAAGAAAAGGTAATATTGCAAATAAAATTATATCTATGAACTAACTTGCACAATACAGGAAATATTCTTACTCTACCCTAAATCGGTGAAAAAATATTTGGCTCAGTTTACAGAAAAGTGTACGTCACAGTGAGGAAGCACAGATAACTGGTTAAGTGAGGAAGCTCATTAAATAACTTCATATCCTTTTTCTCAAAATATTTTGTCACCTATATCACAATGCATCTGTTATTTTCTTATTTTTTAAATTCTCATATTCACATTTATTTGTTTAATTTATTTTAATAAAGTTTTGACATCCAAAAGTACACTTTATGAGCAATATGAATAAGTGAATAAGTAAAACTAAAACCATATGAAACATTTATGATTATTAGTGATGAAAACAGTTGTGCTTCTTCACATTTTTGTGTTTTTTTCAGGGTTATTTGATGAATGAAAGAAAAAAAAAAAAGCAGCATTTATCTGAACTTATTCTTTAATTTTAACAGTAAAGCTCTCTGTACCCACCTCCATCTGTCAGTGGATCAACAGCTTCCTGACAGACAGGCAGCAGCTAGTGAGGCTGGGTAAATACACATCCAGCACCCGTACAATCAGCACCGGAGCTCCCCAGGGCTGCGTTCTCTCCCCACTGCTCTTCTCCCTTTACACTAACGATTGCACATCTAAGGACCCCTCTGTCAAGCTCCTGAAGTTTGCAGATGACACCACACTCATCGGCCTCATTCAGGACGGTGACGAGTCTGCTTACAGACAGGAGGTAAAAAAGCTGGCTGTCTGGTGCACTCTCAACAACCTGGAGCTTAACACGCTCAAAACAGTGGAGATGATCATGGACTTCAGGAGAAACCCCCCTGCACCCCCCCCACTCACCATCATGAACAGCACTGTGACTGCAGTGGAGTCATTCAGGTTCCTGGGCACCACCATCTCTCAGGACCTGAAGTGGACATTCACATTGACTCCATTGTGAAAAAGGCCCAGCAGAGGTTGTACTTCCTTTGCCAGCTGAGGAAGTTTAACCTGCCACAGGAGCTGCTGAAACAGTTCTACTCCACCATCATCGAATCCATCCTCTGCACTTCAGTAACTGTCTGGTTCAGCTCAGCTTCTAAATCTGACCTCAGAAGACTACAGAGGGTAGTCCGGACTGCTGAGCGAATCATCGGTACAACCCTCCCTTCTATTCAAGAACTGTACTTATCCAGAGTGAGAAAAAGGGCTGTCAAAATCACTCTGGACCCCTCACATCCAGCACACTCCCTCTTTGAACTGTTGCCATCTGGTCGACGCTACAGAGCACTGAGCACTAGAACGACCAGACACAGGACCAGTTTCTTCCCTCAGGCAATCCATCTTATGAACAGCTGATAATAACGCCGAACACACTTCACTTTATATTTATATACACATACACTTTATTTATCTAACACATATACTTAGTATACACTTAAATTTTGCACATAATTTACATGTACATACATAACTGCATTTTGTAATATACCTGCCTACAATTGTCATTTGTATATTGTCATTCACTATCTACTTATTTGTATTTTTTTATTCTTTTATTATGTGTTTTATGTTCTGTCTCTGTCATTCTGTTGTACTGCGGAGCTTCTGTCACGAAAACAAATTCCTCGTATGTGTAAACATACCTGGCAATAAAGCTCATTCTGATTCTGATTCTGATTCTAAAGCGGTTTCATTGTTAAATTATTACAACATCATATTGTATTAAGGGGTATTTACAGGATTTTATTGGCAACTTTTTTTTGCCAGGTAAATATTGTACTTTAGTGAAATTACAAAATATTGCTGTTAAATAAACTACAAGTTAAATTCAATGTTACTAGAAAAAAATACTACAAACTACTGTATTTCACAAACACTGTGCTTTGGAAACAAACTTTCAATAATAAAAAAAGTTATTTGACCCATGTTATGGTCTTGTATTTATTTACGACTGAGGTGCCCTTGAGCAAGGCACTGAACCACCAACTGCTCCCCGGGTGCCGCAGCATAAATGATGAACACTACTCTTTTTTACTACTACTTTTATTTTATTTTTATAGTGTACAGCAATTAACTGTAATTTGTTTTGCAGTAATTTCCTGTAATCCATTTTACAGCAATTAACATCATTTTTACAGGATTTTATTTGCAACTTTTTGCCAGTAAAATCCTGTAAATTCTACAGTACATTTTTTACAGTGTGATTTTTTTATACTTGGTTTTTATTTTCGTTTAGAAGTCAAAAACGAGAAAACAAATTATTCGAAGGTACAGGGACAGTACAGACATGTTTCTGTTTATCATTTGCTCTTTAAAAAGTTGCATGATGAAGTGAAAAGAAGAGAGAAGTTTTAAAAAGCATACTTAAAACAATATGGTGGAAGGCTGTCCCAATGAAGTTCAGTTTTCCTTTTCGGCCTTTAAGGCTGTAATTTGACCAGGCCTCGATGGTGGCTATTTTCCGAAGGATTCTCCTCACAGCGTCTCCAATGTTGCTACCTCCCATCAGGCTCAAAAACTGTATCTACGCAACATATAAAGATAAATAAAGCTAATGTTAGTGTTGAAATGGCACATGGAGCAGGATTAAATGCTGACACACAACCCCTGTGCTATATCAACATACCATCCTTTTTCCCACATATGTGTGGTTCTTCAAGAAATAAAATATAGACATTGGCATGACTGTATTGCCAGATGCAATAGCTATGGTCTAATTTGGATAGTAAGTCAAGTCATCTTCATGTATATAGCACTTTTAACGATGCAGATTGTTTAAAAGCAGCTTTACAGAGATGAATGTATAATTTAAGGTAACAGAGATTGAGATTAGAAGACAGTAAAAAAAAATGCAGCCATAATCTTAATTTACTGAAGATTAAAAAAAAAAACATTTATCTTAACAGATGAATAGAATATCAACATTAAAAATACATACCATGAAAAGTATTATTAGCTGAAAGATTTGGCAGGGATGGCTCTTCTTCCTCAGGTGAGTGAGCTGTGATGTCAGGAGGTGGTTTGTCTAAAAACAGACATTGAAAGCATGGGATAAACTCAGTTCAGGGGAGTTGAGTTCTTTCACAAGGAATTTTACACAAAATGCAATGACAAAAAATACCAACCTACAACTCACACAATATAAGACACTCCAACCAAATTCAAAACATTTTTAAAATAGGATTTTTATATTAGAAATCTGTTTGTATTTCACACAAAATAGCTTCTTCCCGTCAGCTGGCAATGCACTTATTTTACCTGTTCACTAATTGACGCACCACCATCAAATCACAACACAAGAAATGACACCAAAAGTTCAATCTGTTACTTACAACTTGGAGGCTTTGGGAGGCTTGATGGCTTCTGAGAGGATGTGGACATTATTCTTCTTTTTTGGTAGGAATCTCACATTCTCCTATTTATTCAGGATGAAATAGTTTATATATAATTTAGTTTTATACAGTACTTTTCTCTGTAATCATGGCATGATTTTTATACATAAACAGTGGAGTAATGCATGACAAAAGCAATCACGTGTGTTTACCTGAACTCTCGCTCCAGTATTTTGATGGTACTTTTTCCCGCTCTTTTACCACCTCTTCTTCTGTGTCCACGTTTGAACTTTCTACAGCTTTTTTGGCTCGTTCTCTGGCTGTCTTATAGTTGTCTAAGGACAGAGTAAATTTGAGTTGTCCTTTTAGTTTTTGTAATCATTTTACTGTGTAAAGGCAGTGTACCTCCACATGACTATATATTTATTCAGTTTTCTCACCAGTCTGGGAGAGTATTCTTATTTTGTGCCGCTTCCAGAGCTCCTTAACTGGACTTTGGGGGGGCTTTGCCAAATCAGAACCTAAAACATTTCAGGGAATATGTTATTTATGGTATTACGTGTGTGTGTGTGCACACATGTACCCTTACCCCATTCACCTCCTCTACCCATAATGCAGGCACCACAGCAATTGCATTTTCTTGTTCAAAAATAACTATGTAAAAACCAACCTACATTACAAACAGAAGAACAGACACTCCTTAGAAAAGAGGGCCAATATACAGTATATGAAATCTAAGTTAAGACATTAAAGCAATGACAGAAAAAATAAATAATACTATGTACATATTTCCATATTTCATTAATCAAGGTCATGAAGGAGAGAAAAGACAACTTTGCGGCCATGCCCGTCCTCAAGGATCATTGCCCTTCCTTGCAAGTTTGTCTTGTCCAGGATCTCCATCTTTGATGGACCACATACACAGGCTCCATAGATCATCAAGTCACATGGCTCGTAAAGGTACGACGTTAAGTGCGAGAAGACTCTACATAAGAGCTTTCCGGAGTTGGTCCTCTCCAGAACTTCACAGCAGGATGTTGGGCTAACAATGTAAACATTATTAGGATGTTTCAATTGTATTGATTTCTCTTCACTTGTTTGTATAGGAATCTGTGATCGTTCTTGGAGCCGTTTTGCTGCTTGGACTAGAACATGGTTTCCTGATCTAACCATCTTCTTCAGCTGGTGCATGGAGCTCTCAAACGCAAAGGCACTGCATTTGTCTAATGATCCATATGTGGTGGCATCAGCAGTGAGGTGAAGCAGTGAGTGCACATTGTACACTAGGAATTCTTTCCCATATGTGTGCCGGCCTTGTTCTACAAAATATGTGAGGAGCTCATGGGCATACACATTGTGGGCTTGTGTTAAATGTGGAGACACTAGTATACACAAAGCCACACTAAAGGCCATGAAATGACTGTACAGGGTTTCTGGCAGGATTCCCCGGAGAACAACTTTGCCAGTGTAGAGCATAAACTGCCTGGATTCAGTGGCCTTCCACCTCTCCAATTCCTCCAGACTGCGTGGCTTCCTGGCAAAAATATGGGGTATGTCACTTCTCAAGTTCCTTAGCCTCTGATTGACTTCCCTCAGCTGAGCCGGCGATAGCAGATGCCCGACTTGCCCCATGACCATAGTAGGAGCATTTTTCTCATCACTCCCAGGCAGCACTGGTGCATGTAGTCAGCAGGGAAAGACTTGATCATGACAATTTGGAGATTGCTGAAAGGGGACACAGCATTTTCGTGATGATGTTCTGGCTGGTGTTGCTCTCTAAATGAGACAACGTTCCTCAAAGTGAGGTCATGGACTTGTTGGTAAGTGATGCGCCCCTCCCAGTTGCCTTTTTGGGTGCATTCATCACAGCCACAGTAACCTGAGAATTGTTTGATGCACTTCAGCATGGCTTTTGCTGGTGTATCACAGGTAATGCATCTCAATCTTACACTGAGTGTTGTTTCTCCCCATGCTAAGCCATTCATTAGAATCATTTTCAGTTCATCTGACATTACTCTAATGAAGTCCGGTGATTTGGGCTTTTACCAGTGCTCTTAAAGAGTGGCAGTCCATCTACATTGAGGGAAATCTCAAGCTCAGTGATGTTTTTTGATTCAAGCACATGATTAATTGTTCAGTCACTCCTAATGTAATGCATTCCACACCAGACACCATTTGGCTTTCAACAGGATCCGTTTTTAATAATGTTTTAGTAGTAGATGGCAGGTGTTTATGCCTGTGATTCCTGAGAATTTTGAGCAGTTTTTCTGCAGCTTTGTGCTTGATATTATATTCAGTGATCCACCTCTTTAACTCTTCTTCTAAAATTTCAGTGGGGATATAAATGTTGGCAGTATTCTGAAAAAACTCTCCATCCAATGATTCTCCAGTCATTGCATTTTTTAGGCCTGGGTTCCAGATTGGCATAGTGTCCCTGGGATTGTGTGCTTCACTGTTTATCACAGTACTAGGACCAGCTGCGTTAATGTGCACATTTCTCATTTTCCGTTGTACCCTCTGCCAAAGTCGTTTTTATTCTCTTTTCCTAGCTTCTGCAGGCATCCAGTTGTGTGACACAGCTATGTGTTTTTTTTTTCTCTGCAAAATGGGTACACGCATGTAATTTAAGAAAAAAACCTAAAGATCATAATTTTTTAGGCAAATAAAGCGATCTTTCATGCCACATTATTAGGTGAAAAACATTTTAATATAACATTGAACTTATCACATTGCTGTGAAATCGATCCCTTTTTCCTGACATGTCAGCAATATGCTGTAAATTTGAAAACCTTTTTTGCAAGACAAGCCTACCATCTGAGATGACATCATGGTAATCTGTCTGTAGGGCAGGGTCTGGAAAGCACAGAAAAGAGACAAAGTGAGTTGAAATCACATATACGTCGACGTGGGACAATTTAATTTACACTTGTTACTTCAAAGGATACAGATGATATTGGATACATGCCTGAATTGTGAATTGCTTACCCGCTTGTGCATTAAAGTGTAATTTCTATAACAATTATTATTATTATTATTATTATTATTTTATTTTGTTTTTATTTTGTTTGTGTGTTTTGTATTTATAAATATGGACCTTTATTTTCACCAAAAAGGCTTATTTCTGCTTTTTTCTAGGCTCTTTTTTTTTTTATGTTAGCGCAAACTGAGTGCTGGCTGTTTGGCCAGAATAAGCTCGAGGTCGTGCACCTCTGGAAGCGGAGTTTCGTGCAAAGTTACAAAATATGCCGTGCACACATTTGCGCGAAATGGGGTCTCGCGCCCACTGTGCACCGTCGCGCTCGTGCGGAGGTTGAGAGAGGCGTGCGCGCTCACAGCCAAGCCTGTGAGAAGGCGCGTTAATTTTTAAATAAAGTATAATTTACAATAATGATATTCATAATTTATTTTAAAGTAACGTTAATGTTACTTTAATGTTAACATGACAGACCCTAAAATATTAATGAGCTTATCTGCAAGGATAAGCTATACCAAATGACGTCACGTAAACATAACGGTATTTAACGACAAATAACGGCGACGACAGTGCGGACGACTGGTATAAAGTTAAAGACGGAGTAAATGTGGTACATTTATTACTGGAAAAGAGAGTCAATCAATTTTATAACTATTTATTAAATTTCTTGTGGAAACGGCCGTTTTACCATGAGAAAATTTCGCTCAAAAGCTACTGTCCTTATAATTCCACATTATTATTATTTCTATAATGTAAAGTAAATTACATGTCATTTTGTTTTGTGTTTTTAATTTAAATAGAATGGTTAATTAAAAGATTTACCGCAGAGAAACTGAAAGTTGGGATGTCCACTGAGTGAGTGAGGTGTGAGTACGCTGTGTGTGAGCGCGATGGTCACAGACCCCAGACAAATCGTTCATTGTTGTAATGTATAAGATTATAATGGTTTTTTTTTTTGTATTTTTTTTCATTACCTAGATACATATATTATGATTATACAACATACAAAAAGTAGCCAAAACACACCTAACAATACAAAAGTTTATTATTTATTTATACAACATTAAAGTGCTTTTTAAATTGACGAAATGTAATTCATCTTTATAGAAGATACAGTACAATACAACAATCTTCAAACTTCATATGCATAGCAGATTTAAAACAGTCCTTTTTGTGGTGGTTTATTTTGCTAAAGTTTTCTTGATATTGTGAGTTCACACAAATAAAAGCTTTAAATAATGTATTATTCTTCTGACCAAAAATTTAGTATTTTAAGTTGTTTACACTGTTGACAGGAAAAAACTGCAAGCGACTGCATGGCTGCTTCCATGCCCTGCAGTGCGCGCGCTCCCCACTCCGCACATAAAGAAATGCCAATGCACCAGCAGCAGTGGCTCAGAGTTGAATTGGGCTGCAGCTCTCCCTTCTGAATACAGTCAGCCGTGGGTGTGGCAGTGCCTCTCCAAAATATTCATTTTTAATATCTGTATAGAAATGTACAGTAAGGTCTGTGCTATACGGACAAAAAAAACCTATCACGATTTTTTGATCCATTTTGCGATTTCGATTTTAATCACGATTTTGACACACACAGACATGCTTTACAGTCATAAATGCATCCAGTATAAATTTTAAACATTTCCAAAAGAAAACCAATGAGAGCTTTATCTCTAGCTTACTGTAGCGGTGCCTCAGGTGTTGTATGTTTTGCCCAATATATTTATTGCCCAAGGGTCACTGTAGCATCTGCAGTGCGTATACAGTAAGTTAATCCTATGTGTAAGCGGTTCAGAAGCAGCAACGAGAGTGCATTATAGTCGCGCAAATTAAAGCACATTAAAATAATGCGCAAGCGCGAATCTATCCACTCGCACCAGTGATGCGCGGGTCGATGTATTAATAACCTGTACCAGACCGACGTTTTCAACTAACCCGCCCGCAACTCGGACCGCAAAAAAATAACAATTAAATATTGTACCCTACCCGCATTTGTAAAAAGCAATACATGCTCATCGTAGCGTCATTGGGCCATAGGAACGTAGCCAAAACTAACTAGGCAAGGTGGATCCACACAGAAAACACATTTTGTTTGTTATCAAAAAATATCTACTCTAGAGGGACTTGGCTGTTGTTATTGATTCTATTTGGAGTCTACCGGAAGTTAAGTTAGGTCCACAAAAGCGCTCACGGGCATTAACGTTTGTTTATGTTGATGCCGTTGAAACCGTCTATAGACATTTATACAAGACATTTATATAGAAAAAAATAAATGGTAAATGTGTTCACCATTCTGCAGGGATGTTTTTTATTATTATTATAGTATTTTTAGACTATATTAGTCGTAAATGCACTTGATAAATTCAAATTTAACGCACGACTTCGAAGCGGGTGCTATTAGAGAGTGTCAGAGCTCCGCAAAACTCCACAATTTTCCAATGTAAATCTATTGTTTTGTATGTCTATTTGTTAATAAGGGATTTATGGACACATCAAGGATTTTAGATCTGTAGAGTAAAAGTCATAGTTTTTATTTTGAAGTAACAAATATTAAATCCTACCACCAAAATTAATAAATTGGCTAGCATGTTAGTGTTATTATTTAACATATAAGTTTAATACTTATTCTATTATTATTTAATATTTTCATGAATTAGATGTAGATTTAATACATCTTTGCGTTCATTAATTTGTCATATTTTGTAACGTTGTTGTGTCACCATATAATAACCACATTGGGAACGTTATTATATGACGAACAACGGACCATGCGAGAACGTTCTGTTAACGTCTCAAATGTCCTCTTTTTTCTAACGTTTGCTATGTGACCTTAACTACAGGACCTTAAACTACAGCACTTTCATAACCAAAAGAGGGAATGTTAACTTTTAGGGAACGTTGCACAAGGTCGCGAGAACGTCCCCTCCTATGTGGGAATACATGTATTATTTTGTGCTAAATATAACACTTTAATAAATAAAAAAAACTCATTTATTTGGAAAGTTATTATCACATTTATGCATTTATGAACATCAATTCAAAGGTAAATAACCTACAAACCATTATAAAATAATTTGAATTCTGCTTGTACAACAGATGTTTGTTCAACTGCTCATATTTCCTACATTGTTGTGGATTTTATTGATAACTTTAAATGTCTGTTAATTTTGTGTGACTTAAGCCAGAAAGAGAGCAGTATAAAAGGATGATGGCAAAAGTATAAAAACACAGCTTCACTAACCTGCTCGACTGTTAGCATAACTGCTACCATGTGCTACATTAAATGTAGCCTATAACATTACATCGAACAAAACAAATAAAACATAATATATTTGATTAATGTCTATACAGTTGCCGTTTAGCTTTTAATATAAGTTATTGTTTTAGTTAACACATTACACTCACCTGGGACTGGACGGCTGTTGTAATCGTGCTCCTGTACCATCTGGACATTTACTGCTCTGCACCACAAACATTCCGTTTTGACGCGTGATTTAACGTCTCCGCAACTTTTCCACGCAAACCTGGAAGGCCCAGCCCACAGTGCGAGATCGACCAGTCTACTCCGGTTGGACACGGACCTCATCCTCCGTGAAGTGCTTAGCACACACTAAAGTAGCCTACCTTTCCTCACAGTAATTGTTGCCTCCTCCTCTAGCCATATAGCCCAATTTCAACGCTTTTTTTAAAAAACAATTTTCGTCGGTGGGAAAACTATGAAATTATAAATAAGGTTGTTTAAAAAAATAAATAAAAACACACACTACATATTAGTCTCCGCCATTTTCGGCAAGCGTATGAACGCTATAGCGCTTTCACCAGAAAATAACTTATCTGGGATTCAGAGCAAGTTCACAAAACATTTGATTCAGATCGTGACTCCAAAGCGCGTTTCCGAATCATTTGATGGGGCTTCGGAGTTCACAAAACATTTGATTCAGATCGGGAATCCCAATCGCGTTTGGCGAATCATTTGATTGGGGCTTTGGGAGTTTGCAAAACATTTCAGATCAGGACTCCCAATGGCATTTCGCGAATCATTTGATCGGGACCTCAGAGTTCGCAAAACATTTGATTCAGATTGGGATGCCGAATCGCATTTCGCAAATCATTTGATCGGGGCTTCGGAGTTAGCAAAACATTTGATTCAGATCGGGATGCCTAATCGCATTTTATGAATCATTTGAGATCAGGTCTTTCGAGCGGATTTGCAAAACATTTGATTCTATCACATAGGCTACTAGATCAAGTTTTAATAAAGAGAAAAGAGGCATAGAGACACATTTTTGTTAATAGCCTGTTAGTAATCACACAGTCCACCAGTAACTGTATAATTTAGTAAGGGGAAAAAAAAATAGGATGAGTTTCAATTTTAAATTTTATTTCTGTAGCAATGGTCATCTTAACCTCTGTGCAGTGTTTAGGGTATTTAAGGACCCCAAAATTAAATTCTAATTCTAATACCGCATCATACAAGTGTTTATTTGAGTTGAATATTTCGATATTCATTTAAGGAAACAAAGCCATAATTTGATAAGTTTACATTTACATTTATTCATTTAGCAGACGCTTTTATTCAAAGCGACATACAAATGAGGATAAAAAAAACTACACAACAAGAGCAACATAAAGTTTATAAGCGAGAATAAAACAGATGCATGCAAAATGAAGGCAGATATAGTCTGATAGGTTAAGAAATAATATAAAATAAAAATTCTAAAAAAAATGGGCAAAATATTTGACTCAAAAAGTCCAGATGATTCAAGCTGTTCGTGACTGTGAGTGTAACAGCAGCAGCAGAGATTATTGACCGTAAATGAAAACATTTAAAACTCTGATTCCTCGATTTAAAAAAAACAAATAAAAATGTAACAAAACATCACATTCAGATGATATGTAGAACTCTCTGTGATTATCAGTGTCAGACTGTGTGTGTTGTTTTGTCCGGGGCTCAGAGTGACACGTAGCATATCTTTTAGCCTCATGGTTGCAGTTTGAGGTTTAGGAATTAGTTTTATCAATTTTTTTTATTCTTTATGTTTATGTCAGTTTTAATAATTTTAGCATTTCAACTTTTTTTTTGTAAAAAGTTATTACTTTAATTTTAGCACTGTTTTCATTTAATTTATAGTGCTTTTTACTTTACAAATCATTGCAAAGCAACTTTACAGAAAATTAAGTTTCTAAAATATTTAGTAGTAGCTTACACGATTTATCTATATCATATTACTTTAGCTTTATTTCAATTACAGAAAACTGTTTTTAGTAGTTTCAGTCTTAGTTAACAACAAATGACACATAGTTGGTTGCTTTGGGAATTACTAGTTAGGAATAAAAGTTTAACTGTGTGTGCTTATTTTACATATTTATTTATTTTTTAAATAAAATGTAAAAATTATATATTTTTTTGTACGAGTTTCTGTCTTCTGCTGAATGCTAAAAAAAAATGATGCTTTAAACACCAGACGGTTGATGGTACCCATTCACTTCCATAGTATTTCTTCCTGTAGCATAGAAATCAATGGGTGCCGTCAACTGTTCGCTCTCAAAAAAACATCTTCTTTAGTGTTCAGCAGAAAAAAAACACTTGTTCAGGCTGAGGAAGAGTAAACGATCGCAGGATTTGATTGTTTGATTCGTCTTACACAGAAAATAGTTTTATGAGTGTTAATCTAAACTGTGTTTGAATATAAAAGCACTTTGTGTGTGAAGATATTTGTGAATCAACCATTTAGCTGTCACTCGATTTCAGAGCCGCTAACTAGAATAAGATCACAGCTACTTTTATTTTCATGATTTTGACCAAAATATAAAAATAATGCATGATGATGATAAAATAACAAAAATATAAAATTTATGAAATGGCCTTTACCTTCTAAAATTAAAGAAATTCAATTTAAAATTATAAATGGATATTATCCAGCAGCAGCTATGCTTAAAAAGAGATTTGGTTTTGAAGTGGAGCAATGTGTGTTCTTTTCCCAGGAAGATGAGATTATTGAACATTTGTTTTTCTCTTGTCCAGTGATAAAAATATTCTGGCAAAATGTCATGAATTGGCTGGAAACAAAAATGGAGAGAATTACACAAAGTTAGAGCAAATTATTTTTGGTAATGAAAACCTTCCGAAGGAACTTTTTAGGATGTACAATATCATAACAATTATGGGTAAATACCATATTCATAAATGTAAATGGCAAAAAAAAATCCATCCCTAGTGGTGTTTAAAATTGAACTGAGGGAATATTTTGCTTCTTTGAAACTTCTGAAAGGCTCCAATGATAACATTTACTCGCTATGTGAAGATGTCTCAAAATACTTGTCATTATAACTTGTTAAGCTTCCATGTAACTTTAGTTGAAGAATATATGTTGACTGAGGACAATATATGTATATACACAATTTTGTCATGCCTTACTGACTGAAGTGCCTTTGCTTAATTTATTTTATTTTACATTTATTTGTATTTATTTTCTTTATCGAAATTTGTTTAATTTAATTGTGTTTATATATGGTCTGCCAATAAGTCTCCCATTGAGAGATTTTGTAAATTGTGTTTTGTAAATAAGTGTGTTCAATAAAAAAAAGACTTAATTTTTCTCCGTTGAATCCAATGGTGTGTCCATTGGTGTGTCCATTTCTTTTACTTTCTATGCGTAAAATTTGACAGCTTGGGGACACTTAATTTGATTTATTTACTGTTAATTGTTGTTAAACTGTGTAAAATTAGCGGTTATGTGAAATCAATGCTGGATGGTTTCAAGCTAACATTAGCAGATAAGCCCGCACTTTTTGACATTCAAACAGGCGGCCTATTGTCTGAACCAACTCAAACAGTGATTAAAATGCTGAAGCTTAATTTTCATTATAAAGAGTCAGATACACACACACGAGACCAAAATAGCAAAAATGCAAACTTAATAATGCACAGCTAGCTAGAAGTTAGCGCTAAACCATTATCCATGAGTGAACATGTTAAAGTTTTCCTAATATCAAACAACGCCTTACAATCATTAATATACACGATGATTTAAAAACCAATGCTGTGAATGTCGCAATATATCAATACTTACTCAAAAGAGGGTTCAGCGCAACAGTGTCCCAGCAAAGAAATTCTCGACTGATGTCGGCTCTTGATGTGCTGTACTCAACCGTTGCAATAAGGTCGTGTGCGCCTTCGCGTCCGAGCATCCGACACTGGTCCGCTCAGGATCCGCTGTTTGACGGCGCCGCTCAGAGGCGGAGCTGATCTTCTGGGCGGCACCCAAACGAATTTGACAGTCAAGCAGGTTTGGCGACTTGAAAGCGGATCCGCCTAGGAGTCTCCTGCTGATGCACATTTCGGAGCGGATTTGCAAAACATTTGATTCAGATCCGGACTCCGAATCGCGTTTCGCGAATCATTTGATCGGAGCTTCGGAGTTCGCAAAACATTTGATTCAGATCCGGACTCCGAATCCCGTTTCGGGAATCATTTGATCGGAGCTTAGCAGTTCGCAAAACATTTGATTCAGATCGGGACTCCGAATAGCGTTTCGCGAATCATTTGAGATCAGTCTTTCGAGCAGATTTGCAAAACATCTGATTCTATCATGTAGGCCACTAGATCAAGTTTTAATAAAGAGAAAAGAGGTATAGAGACACATTTTTGTTAATAGCCTGTTAGTAGTCCCACAGTCCATCAGTAACTGTATAATTTAGTAAGGGAAAATTCAAACAAAATAGGATGTTTCAATTTTAATTTTATTTATGTAGCAATGGTCATCTTAACCTCTGTGCAGTGTTCAGGGTATTTCAGGACCCCAAATTAAATCCTAATTCTAATACTGCATCATACAAGTGTTTATTTGAGTTAACTATTTCGATATTCATGTAAGGAAACGAAGCAATAATTTGATAAGTTTACATTCATTCATTTATCAGACGCTTTTATCCAAAGCGACTTACAAAGGAGGATAAAAAAACTACACAGCAAAAAGAGCAACAAAAAGTTTATAAGCGAGAATAAACAAGATACATGCAAAATGAAGGAAGATATTGTCTGATATATTAAGAAATAATATAAAATAAAAATGCTAAAAAAAAATAGCCAAAATATTTGACTCAAAAAGTCCAGATGACTCAAGCTGTTCGTGACTGTGTAGCAGCAGCAGAGATTATTGACCGTAAAAATATTCTGGCAAAATGTCACGAATTGGCTGGAAACAAAAATGGAGAGAATTACACAAAGTTAGAGCAAATTATTTTTGGTAATGAAAACCTTCCGAAGGAACTTTTTAGGGTGGAAACAAAAATGGAGAGAATTACACAAAGTTAGAGCAAATTATTTTTGGTAATGAAAACCTTCCGATGGAACTTTTTAGGGTGTCCAATATCATAACAATTATGGGTAAATACCATATTCATAAATGTAAATGGCAAAACAAAAATCCATCCCTAGTGGTGTTTACAATTGAACTGAGGGAATATTTTGCTTCTTTGAAACGTCTGAAAGGCTCCAATGATAACATTTACTTGCTATGTGAAGATGTCTCAAAATACTTGTCATTATAACTTGTTAAGCTTCCATGTAACTTTAGTTGAAGAATATATGTTGACTGAGGACAATATATGTATATACACAATTTTGTCATGCCTTACTGACTGAAGTGCCTTTGCTTAATTTATTTTATTTTACATTTATTTCTATTTATTTTCTTTATCGAAATTTGTTTGATTTAATTGTGTTTATATATGTCCTGCCAATAAGTCTCCCATTGAGAGATTTTGTAAATAAGTGTGTTCAATAAAAAAAAAAAAAAAAAAAAAAAAAAAAACTTTCTTCGTTGAATCCAATGGCGTCGCTGTGTCCATTTATTTTACTTTCTATGCGTAAAATATGACAGCTTGGGGACACTGAATTTGATTTATTTACTGTTAATTGTTGTTAAACTGTGTAAAATTAGCTGTTATGTTAAATCAATGCTGGATGGTTTCAAGCTAACATTAGCAGCTAAGCCCGCACTTTTTGACATTCAAACAGGCGGCCTATTGTCTGAACCAACTCAAACAGTGATTAAAATGCTGAAGCTTAATTTTCATTATAAAGAGGCAGATAACTTTACACACACACGAGAACAAAATTACAAAAATGCAAACTTAATAATGCACAGCTAGCTAGAAGCTACCGCTAAACCATTATCCACAAGTGAACATGTTAAAATGTTCCTAATATCAAACAACGTCTTACAATATTTAATATACAGGATGATTTAAAAACCCAATGCTGTGAATGTCGCAATATATCAATACTTACTCAAAAGAGGGTTCAGCGCAACCTTGTCCCAGCAAAGAAATTCTCGACTAATGTCGGCTCTTGATGTGCTGTACTCAACCGTTGCAATAAGGTTGCGTGCACGTTCGTGTCCAAGCATCCTACACGGGTCCCAGGATCCGCTGTTTGACGGCCAAACGAATTTGACAGTCACGCGGGTTTGGCGACTTGAAAGCGGATCCGCCTAGGAGTCTCCAGCTGATGCACATTTCGTAGCGGATTTGCAAAACATTTGATTCAGATCGGGACTCCGGATCGCGTTTCGCGCATAATTTGATCAGGGCTTTGGAGTTCGCAAAACATTTGATTCAGATCGGGACTCCAAATCGCGTTTCACGAATCATTTGATCCGGGCTTCGGAGTTTGCAAAACATTTTCAGATCGGCACTCCGAATGGCCTTTCACGAATCATTTGATCCGGGCTTCGGAGTTCGCAAAACATTTGATTCAGATCGGGACTCCGAAATCGCGCTTCGCAAATCATTTGAGATCAGGTCTTTCTAGCAGATTTGCAAAACATTTGATTCTATCACATAGGCTACTCGATCAAGTTTTAATAAAGAGAAAAGAGGTATAGAGACACAATTTTGTTAATAGCCTGTTATTAATCACACAGTCCACCAGTAACTGTATAATTTAGTAAGGGAAAATTCAAACAAAATAGGATGAGTTTCAATTTTAATTTTATGTAGCAATGGTCAGCTTAACCTCTGTGCAGTGTTCAGGGTATTTCAGGACCCCAAATTAAATTCTAATTCTAATACTGCATCATACAAGTGTTTATTTGAGTTGAATATTTCGATATTCATGTAAGGAAACGAAGCAAATTTGATAAGTTTACATTTACATTTATTAATTTAGCAGACGCTTTTATTCAAAGCGACATACAAATGAGGATAAAAAAAAAACTACACAACAAAAACTTTATAAGCGAGAATAAACAAGATGCATGCAAAATGAAGGAAGATATTGTCTGATATATTAAGAAATAATATAAAATACAAATGCTAAAAAAATTGGCAAAATATTTGACTCAAAAAGTCCAGATGATTCAAGCTGTTGGTGACTGTGAGTGTAACAGCAGCAGCAGAGATTATTAACTGTAAATGAAAACATTTAAAACTCTGATTCCTCGCTTTAAAAAAAATAAATAAAAATTTAGCAAAACATTACATTCAGATGATATGTAGAACTCTCGGTGATTATCAGTGTCAGACTGTGTGTGTTGTTTAGTCCGGGGCTCGTGGGACAGGCGTACTACTCTGTCTGTGACAACATCATCCTGGGGAGGGACTTTGAGAGGATTCAGATCATCCCAGGAGCCAAACACGGGAACATCCAGGTGGACTGTTCACTGCAGGACGGACAGGAGACACACACACACACACACACACACACACACACACACACACACACACACACACGGTTCTGGCGTCCAAACAACATCAAGGTCTTTATAAACTGTTACAGCACTTACTCAGAGTGACACATAGCATAGCTTTTAGCCTCATGGTTGCAGTTTGAGGTTTAGGAACTAGTTTTATAAAAAAAAAATTGCCTTTATGTTTATGTCAGTTTTAGTCATTTTGGCATTTCAACTTTTTTGTAAAAAGTTAATACTTTAATTTTAGTACTGTTTTCATTTAATTTATAGTGCTTTTTACTTTACAAATCATTGCAAAGCAACTTTACAGAAAATTAAGTTTCTACAATATTTAGTAGTAGCTTACACGATTTATCTATATCATTTTACTTTAGCTTTATTACAATTACAGAAAACTGTTTTTAGTAGTTTCAGTCTTAGTTAACAACAATGACACATAGTTGGTTGCTTTGGGAATTACTAGTTAGGAATAAAAGTTTAACTGTGTGTGCTTATTTTACAAATAAATAAATATATATTTTTTTATAATTTTCTGTCTTCTGTTGAATGCTAAAAAGATGATGCTTTAAACACCAAATGGTTGATGGTACCCATTCACTTCCATAGTATTTCTTCCTGTAGCATAGAAGTCAATGGGTGCCGTCAACTGTTTGCTCTCAAAAAAAACATCTTCTTTAGTGTTCAGCAGAAAAAAAAACATTTGCTCAGGCTGAGGAAGAGTAAACGATCGCAGGATTTGATTCCTCTCACACAGACCATACAGTTATACGAGTGTTAATCTAAACTGTGTTTAAATATGAAGCACTTTGTGTGTGAAGATATTTGTGAATCAACCAATCAGCTGTCACTTGATTTCAGAGCCCTAACTAGAATGAGATCACAGCTGCTTTTATTTTCAGTATAAATATTGAGTTGAACACCAGGCGTGATGAAATGATACTGTGATAAAGATACGGCATATTTATAAACATCGAGGCTCCTGCAGACATATGTTTCGGGAAAATTGTCCAGGGTTTATTTTTTACTCTTTTCTTTTACCTGCCACCGTTCGACTTGGACACAAATTAAATTAATTAATTTGATGAAGGTCATGGTGTTCTTCTTCAAGGCAAAGCAAGGCAAGTTCATTTATAAAGCACATTTCGTACACAATGGTAATTCAAAGTGCTTTACATCAAAGAAAGTAAAATAATCATGAAGAAAAATGACAAAATAAAACAAGCAATATTAAAACTTTTAAAATGAATAAAACGTTTACTTAAAATCAATTTAAAAACAGTTAGAAAATGATTTTATATATATATAAAAAATTGAAAATATAGTGCAATCAGTTCGGACATTGGACAGTGCTCATTCAATAAATGCACAGCTAAACAGATGGTTTTTGAGTCTAGATTTAAATGTGACTAGTGTTTTAGCACATCTGATCTCTTCTGGAAGCTGATTCCAACTGAGGGCGGCATAGTAACTAAAGGCGGACTCCCCTTGTTTTGTGTGAACCCTTGGTATTTCTAACTGACTCGATCCTAGTGATCTGAGTGGTCTGTTAGGTTTATATTCAGTGAACATATCTGCAATATATTTTGGTCCTAGGTCATTTAGTGACTTGTATACGAGTAAAAGTATTTTAAAATCAATCCTAAACGTAACTGGAAGCCAGTGTAAGGACCTGAGGACTGGTGTGATATGCTCAGATTTTCTGGTTCTAGTCAGAATCCTGGCACCAGCGTTCTGGATGAGCTGCAGCTGTCTAATGGTCTTTTTGGGAAGGCCAGTGAGGAGCCCATTACAATAGTCCACCCTGCTGGTGATATAGGCATGAACAAGTTTCTCCAAGTCCCGACTGGAAACAAAACATCTGATTCTTGCCATGTTTTTTAAATGATAGTATGCTGATTTAGATTACTGCTTTGACATGGCTACTGAAACTAAGGTCTGTCTCCAGAATCACACCAAGATTCCTGACATGATTTTTAGTTGTTTGACCCCTAGAGTCAAGGTATGCATTCACTTTGAAAACTTCATCTTTGTTTCCAAATGCAATGACTTCAGTTTTTTCCTATTTTAACTGAAGAAAGTTCTGGCACATCCAACTATTAATTTCATCAATGCATTGGCAGAGGGAGTCAATGGGGCTGTAGTCATTTGGAAATAAGGCTAGGTAAATCTGGGTATCATAAGCATAGCTGTGATAGGCAATTTGGTTCTCTCTCATTATTTGACTCAGTGGAAGCATATACAGGCTAAACAAGAGTGGTGCAAGAATTGAGCCTTGTGGGACTCCACATGACATGGACATCCATTTAGACTTATGCTCTCCTAGCCTCTCCCTTCTAAGTATGACCTGAACCATTTCAGTACCATCCCAGAGAATGATGCTCTTCCTGTTGTTTTCCAGCTCAAATATCTTAACATCCTTAAATCGAGAAGCATTTACTGAAATATAAATGAGTTCATGTTTAAAACAAGAACAAATATCTGTCAGCGGCTCAGAAAAACAATAGTTTTCACCTTTGGCAGATTTTTTTTCCATCGTTCGAAGCATTAACCCATAAAAATCCAAAAATAAATATATTGAGTAGATAATAAAAATTAATATATGAGGTCATTATGCATCTCCTGCAAATGTCTTTGTTTCGTGATGTTCATATATTAGCACTGGAATACAGAGCGTAATCATTTTGTCTTCCCCAGATTATTGCTGATGTGAAGCAGTGAGGAATCCGCTGTATAGTGATCATGCTCTCTGCCCTTTAAGCTCTCAAATCGGAATATATACGCCAATAGATCTAATTCGAAGTATGAAGAGTATGAAGAGATCTGTAATATACTTGACTGTATGTAATGAGAAATGAAGTTATTTAATGCAACATCCATTATTTCTTTGCTGGGTTTAAAAGTTTTATGAATGATTAGGTCATCTTTTATTATAAACATCAGTGCAGTTTTAGCATTTGTATTAACATTATTAGAAATGTCTGAATGAATCAGAATCAAACGATTAAGTGATTAATACAGAGATTTTCTTCCTTACTATTTGTCTTGTTTTCTGGTATATATTAATGCTTTCAAACTATTAATTGCTTCCAAAATAAAAGTTTTCGTTTATATATGTGTGTGTGTACCGTGTATATTTATTATGCATATATAAATACACACACATGCCTGTATATATTTTAAAATATTTACATATTTTAAAATGGTAAATATTTTAAAATATGTAAATATTTTATTATATGTAACGACTCCGCAGCAGTGTGGAAAAGTCTAAGGAAGATCACCAATTACAAGACACCACCCCCCAGCACTGTGGAGAATCAACGACGATCTGAACGAGTTTTACTGCAGGTTTGAAAGAACACCCATCACCTGCCCTGAATGCCTCCCCACACAACCACTCACACCATTCACAACTCCTGCAACCAGCCCTGAATGCCTCTCCAAACAAACGTTCACACCACTCACAACTCCTGGAACCCATCCTGAACACCTCTCCAATCAAGCACTCTCACCATTCACACCTCCTGCATCCCCCATCTCCCCCACACCTGCAATTCAGATCAGCGAGGATGTGGTGCGCCAGGTCTTCTGGAAGCAGAAAAGGAAAAAAGCACCAGGCCCAGATTGTGTTACACCAGCCTGTCTGAAATCCTGTGCTGACCAGCTGGCCCCCATCTTCACACAGATCTTCAACAGATCGCTGGAGCTGTGCGAAGTCCCTTCATGCTTCAAACGCTCCATCATCCCCATCCCTAAGAAATCCAAAATTAGAGGACTAAATGACTACAGGCCTGTGGCTCTAACTAGGGGTGTGACGGTTAGTATATAACCGTGAGACCGGCGGTTATAGTTGAACACCGTCATTAGAACTTTATAACCGCCAAAACCGTGTCACTAAAATATTTTTTACAAACATTTATCTAAAATTATTTTCATTTTTTAGATAGGATCATCAGATGCGCAATATATCGGGAGACATGGTTTTTACCACTTAATGAAGTTTTGTAAATTGTCAGACATGATATTTACCACTTCATTAAATTTTGCTTTGTAGAAAACCTTTCTTAAAAACGAATTTCGTTTTGAACAAATTTTATCTTAATTTTAATAGATGTTTCATCAACCAATTGCATGTATTTTAATAAATAAAAAGCAAATATAGCAGACAATGATAACCGTGACATGGAAGCACCAGCGCGCCGCGTTCACTTGCACTGCACTGCACTGAACTAGATCTCATTGTAAATGAAACTCAGCGTAGGCCTATGCCTCATACTCTAGCATTAAATATTTTTGCTGCATCCTTTCCAGAACAGACAATGGCTTTTTTTTTTGCGGCTCGCATCAGCAAAGCATAGACCGCAAAACAATCAGTGGATGGCGGGCGGGTGCGGCTTTGAAATTTGCTCAAAAAACTTTGGCGCGGATGATGAGTTTTGTGACAGATCTCCTTAATAAACGGAGGTCTGAAATCTCTGCCCCTTTACCGATCAGAGCGCGCGCTGAAACGGAGTTAACCCGCTATCTCCAAGATCAACCAATTGACTCTACGGCAGATCCACTAGCATGGTGGCGAGACAATATGAAACAAAATGAAACCCCCTATCTGGTGTTTGAAACACCCCCCCGACGGTTATGTTATGAACCGTCACATTTGACTCACGTCATAACCGTCATCACCAATTCTGAAACCGGCACACCCCTAGCTCTAACGTCTGTAGTCATGCAGTAATTTGAAAAACTGGTGCTGGCCCACCTGAAGGACATCAGTGGGCCCTTGCTAGATCCTCTTCAGTTTGCCTACAGAGCAAACAGGTCTGTGTACAATGCAGTAAACATTGGACTGCATTATGTTCTGCAACACCTAGACAGACCAGGGACTTATGTGAGGATCCTGTTTGTGGACTTCAGCTCGGCCTTCAACACGATCATCCCCAACCTCCTGCCCAAACTAAATCAGCTCTCCGTGCCCACCTCCATCTGTCAGTGGATCAACAGCTTCCTGACACACAGGCAGCAGCTAGTGTGGTTGGGAAAATACACATCCAGCACCCGTACAATCAGCACCGGAGCTCCCCAGGGCTGCGTTCTCTCCCCACCGCTCTTCTCCCTGTACACCAACGATTGCACATCTAAGGACCCCTCTGTCAACCTCCTGAAGTTTGCAGATGACACCACACTCATCGGCCTTATTCAGGACGGTGACGAGTCTTCTTACAGACAGGAGGTTAAAGAGCTGGCTGTCTGGTGCAGTCTCAACAACCTGGAGCTTAACACGCTCAAAACAGTGGAGAGGATAGTGGACTTCAGGAGAAACCCCCCTGCACTCCCCCCACTCACCATCATGAACAGCACTGTGACCGCAGTGGAGTCATTCAGATTCCTGGGCACCACCATCTATCAGGACCTGAAGTGGGACATTCACATTGACTCCATTGTGAAAAAGGCCCAGCAGAGGTTGTACTTCCTTTGCCAGCTGAGGAAGTTTAACCTGCCACAGGAGCTGCTGAAACAGTTCTATTCCACCATCATTGAATCCATCCTCTGCACTTCAGTAACTGTCTGGTTCAGCTCAGCTTCAAAATCTGACCTCAGAAGACTACAGAAGGTAATCCGGACTGCGGAGCGAATCATCGTTACAACCCTCCCTTCTATTCAAGTACTGAACTTATCCAGAGTGAGAAAAAGGGCTGGCAAAATCACTCTGGACCCCTCACATCCAGGACACTCCCTCTTTGAACTGTTGCCATCTGGTCGACGCTACAGAGCACTGAGCACCAGAACGACCAGACACAGGACCAGTTTCTTCCCTCAGGCAATCCATCTTATGAACAGCTGATAATAACTGCGAACACACTACAGTATTTATATTTATATACACATACACTTATTTATCTAACACACATACTTAGTATACACTTAAATTTTGCACATACATACATACATAACTGCATTCTGTAATATACCTGCCTACAATTGTCACTTATCTACTTATTTGTATTTTTTATTCTTTTATTACGCGTTTTATGTTCTGTCGCTGTCATTCTGTTGTACTGCGGAGCTTCTGTCACGAAAACAAATTCCTTGTATGTGTAAACATACCTGGCAATAAAGCTCATTCTGATTCTGATTAATCTTGCAGAGACGGCAAGCTTGAGCAGGGAGTTTTTTGGCGTGAGTGAGCAGGAGTAAACACCTGCTAGTGACATCAGCATCATCTACACAACTGCCAGTGACATCAGCATCATATACACACCTGCTAGTGACATCATGCTCCTCCTCACCTGCTAGTGACATCAGCATCATCTACACATCTGCCAGGCCAGTGACATCAGCATCATCTACACACCTGCCAGTGACATCAGCATCATCTACTCACCTGCCAGTGACATCAGCATCATCTACTCACCTGCCAGTGACATCAGGATCATCTACACACCTGCTAGTGACATCAGCATCATCTACTCACCTGCCAGTGACATCAGGATCATCTACACACCTGCTAGTGACATCAGCATCATCTACACACCTGCTAGTGACATCAGCATCATCTACTCACCTGCCAGTGACATCAGGATCATCTACACACCTGCCAGTGACATCGGCATCATCTACACACCTGCTAGTGACATGCTCCTCCTCACCTGTTAGTGGCATCAGCATCATCTACACATCTGCTACTGACATCAGCATCATCTACTCACCTGCTAGTGACATCAGCATCATCTACTCACCTGCTACTAGTGACATCAGCATCGTCTACACACCTGCTACTGACATCATGCTCCTCCTCACTTGCTAGTGGCATCAGCATCATCTACTCACCTGCCAGTAACATCAGCATCGTCTACACACCTGCTACTGACATCAGCATCATCTACACACCTGCTAGTGACATGCTCCTCCTCACCTGTTAGTGGCATCAGCATCATCTACACATCTGCTACTGACATCAGCATCATCTACTCACCTGCTAGTGACATCAGCATCGTCTACACACCTGCTACTGAAATCATGCTCCTCCTCACTTGCTAGTGGCATCAGCATCATCTACACACCTGCTAGTGACATCAGCATCGTCTACACACCTGCTACTAACATCATGCTCCTCCTCACTAGCTAGTGGCATCAGCATCATCTACACACCTGCTAGTGACATCAGCATCATCTACTCACCTGTTACTAGTGAAATCAGCATTATCTACTCACCTGCTATTGACATCAGCATCATGTACTGTATTGGCGGACCACTCTTAGCTGGGACGTATTGCTTAGCTTCTTTGACAAGCTATCCAACACAGAGAAACTTAAATTGTACCTTTTTTGAGGTGGATGAGACGGGATTCCAGCCGATAGATAAACAGGGCAGGTAAGCAGAGCAAGGCAGGTAGCAGGCAGGTAAGTAGGTTGGAAGTAGCAGACAAAGCATGGACTCCAGTAGTCCAACAAACGATTGGTAAGTGGTTGAAAAAAATGGTGGTTAATGAGGTATTTTGCGCTGTAAAATCATCCTACGGGTTTATTTTATAGTGGTAGGACAATCTGATGATGTTCTTGGCACTCTAAATAGCCTATACCATTGCCTAATAAGGATCTTCGATAAAGTTACTTTACATATAGTCACAGGACCGAAGCAGTAGTACGCATTAGTATTTTCGATGAGGTAGGATATATTGATAGATATAGCTAAAATTTTGCGCTACTGTAGGAAAATCTGACGAGGTAGGACAAATCAACGGAACACCGGTCATGAGACTGAGCTGAAGACTTTGCTGGATAAAATTGTGGTTGTGTGCTGTGCTTTGACCAATATGTGTCCAAGTATTGTTGTGAAGGCGTCATGTTAGAATTATACACCATGCTCACATGATCTAATGTATAAATGTTTTTTTTTTTGTTTTCCAAAAGATTTTGTAATGTCTCTTCTCACATATTTTTTTTTGCCATGTCTGTAAATAAAATACACAAAGATTGAATGAAATGCTGCCTCCTTTATCTGTATTAAGGAAGAACTGTGTGAAATAAGTGTTCTTTGGTTGCTAACCCAATTAGACACATGACTCTTCTCTGGCTGGTGCTGCTGAGTCCCACGCAATCTAAATGGAACTACTGTATAGGACAGTTCTGATTATAGCAAGCAAACATGTCATCAAGCTCTTCAGGCTGTCTGCAAAAGCACCACAACACAGCCTTTTCACATGCCCTTCTTTTGGGCTGGAGGGTGTTACCTTGACCAGTCGCTCTGCTCGTAAATATGGAGTCCTTTGATTCTCTTTATTTTCTCGTCATATCTGATCTTTGCATTAGGATTTAGTTTTAGGCGTTATAGTCCAACAAGGTTTTCTTTAGCCCGCTGCATTTTGTAGGATATTCTGTTTTTCACGCAAATTTTTCATTATTTTCATGCCAGAACACTAGCCTGCTATGCCAGACCATGTTAACTGGCCAAACATACCCATAATTCTTTGCATTCTGATGACGTAGCCGCCCAGTTGGTCACATGTGTTAGCGATCTCTATAGGGCTTGGGCGCCGCGTTGCATTCTGGGGCGTGGCGGTCCTGCTGGCAGCCTCGCGAATGTAAACATGCATCAAATCGAACGAGAAGAAGCAGAGTTAGGAGATAGAGAAAAGATGGTAAAATCGTGAAAAGGTTGTAGGATTTATAGGGATACGCTAAATATGGATGCCAGGGACCGGTATGTGGACAAAATCGGCACTATTAACGGTTTGGATCCATATGAAATTCCCAACAAATAGTGGAGTACCGACGGAGACTTGCTGCCGTACTTTTGCATAATATATATCTTCGGCTACCTTGTTTGTTTTGTGAGCGCCTACACTTAGTTCTGAAGCTACAAGTCACTGAAGTCTCATGTAAAATATCCCATTAGCTCTTCAATCGGACCTGTCAAGTCTCTGTGTTGTTGTCCTGTTGCTACTCCTTGCCCTTCCAGCGAAACAGATGTTTTCAAAGCATCGTTTTACTTACTTGAAAGCAACCTTAGCGTGATGTTGGGCTTTTTAAGATAGCGTGGTTGTTGTGGGAGCACGATTTCACACCAATCTGTAATTAAAGTCACGTTAGACCTAGCTTCACAAATTACTTAACGTTAGTCAATGCAGCAGTTTTGTAGTTCGAATTTTTAATGTCAGCAGAGAGAAATTTCCCTTATTTTCAATGTTGACCTAAGCTATATATTCAGATGTTATGGTCTCCGTCGCGCCTCCAAGCAGGAAAGCGGTGTAAAGTTAATCCATTCTCATTTTATTTTCCCCATGGCGATTATATGTTGCGCTATTTACACCCCACAATAGAGCAACGGTTTGCCATGGTTGAAATAGATTTTTAATTAATCAAATTAAGACGAATGAGAGGAGTATGTCTAAACACTGCGCAGTAGCCCTAGTAGCAGTAAAGGAGGCGGTGTCAACGTGGTGGCCACGCCAAGTAATGACATCACGAAGCCCAAGCCCTATTGATGGTAGCTAACATTAGCACATAAGCCCGCACTTTTTGATATCCAAACAGGCGGCCTATTGTCTGAACCAACTCAAACAGTGATTAAAATGCTGAAGCTTAATTTTCACTATAAAGAGGCAGATACACACACACACACACACACACACGAGACCAAAATTACAAAAATGCAACCTTAATAATGTACAGCTAGCTAGAAGTTAGCGCTAAACCATTATCCACGAGTGAACATGTTAAAGTTGTCCTAATATCAAACAACGCTTTACAATCATTAATATACAAGATGATTTAGAAACCAATGCTGTCAATGTCGCAATATATCAAAACTTACTCAAAAGAGGGTTTAGCGCAACTGTTTTCCTAGCGAAGAAATTCTCCGCTGATGCACGCCATGGGCCCGCTCAGGAATCAGCTGTTTGATGGCGCCGCCCGCGGAACTGATCCTCTGGGCGGCGCCTAAACTAATTTGACAGTCACGCGGGTTTGGCGACTTGAAGGCGGATCCAAAACATTTGATTCAGATCGGGGGCCGTTCTTTGTACGTCGCTTATTACATCCGAGATCAAATGACACATATCCAAGATGATATCATCGTGCTAATCATGATCCGGCTAATAGGGTTCTTCGAACACACCTGTTGTGTAAGATAACTCAATCCAGCGATACTAATCAGAGATAATTGCGCGTTCATGTGTTGGCTCAAAAGGGGATATGTATCGATACTCGAAACCATGATCAGCAGTGCAGCGATTGGCTGGTGGCAAGACGGCAATGTAATGACGTCATATAATTTAAAACGACACCTGACGAAAAACTTGACAAATTTGACAAATTGCATGAAACAGATAATAGATAAATTTTTTTATTTTATTAGAATTTTTTTTCATTATTCCCAATTATTTAGATTCGCAATTTATAATAGTTGTGCAGTCTTTACATTTTTATTTCAATGTAGAAATTATCTATTCATTTCATTTTATATTTGGACAGATTTGTTACGTGACAGCATTAATGAAAGTTTCTAAAGGGTCAATATCATGATATCTGCATCTCCTGCGCTCCATCAAGCCACTCTTATAATAGCAGTCATCACTCAAAATAATGGACGACTCTATTATCTGTATAGCATGTGTGTAAGACTCTAATACAATTATGAAGTAATACTTTTATGACAAATAAATATTTCAGTGAGTAAAACTGGCTGTGTCTATAGTAGGCTGTTATGGACTACACAACATTTTTATATTATTTTTAAATAATTTTTTTAATTATTATTTTAAATTATTGTCCCTGGATCAGTACGATACTCTTGTTATAAAGTAGCGGTGGTAGCAGGCATATTTTGAGTATCAGTTCTGGTTGAAAAGAATCCTGTTTACATGAAATAAGCCTGCTCCCGAGCAGGTTTAAGCTAACGGACCTGTTGCTATGACAGCAGCTCCGGGATGAGCTTCGAAGAACCAAATGATCCAAGATCACGGCAAATCGGCAACATTCAAATCCAGCTAACTGAGTTAGCGACGTACGAAGAACGGGCCCCGGGTCTTTCGAGCGGATTTGCAAAACATTTGGTTCTATCACGTAGGCTACTCGATCAAGTTTTAATAAAGAGAAAAGAGGCATAGAGACACATTTTTGTTAATAGCCTGTTAGTAATCACACAGTCCACCAGTAACCATCTGGTCTGGATACGTACTGGATCTGGGCGACTGCAGTGACCCTCTGATCTGGATACAGACTGGATCTGGTGGCTACGGTGACCTCGGAATAAGAGAGAAACAGACAAATATTAGCGTAGATGCCATTCTTCTAATGATGTAGCAAGTATATAGGGTGTTATGTGAAGTGTTTCCGGTTCCGGTTTACCTAATTAATGCAGCCTAAAAATCCTTTAACGGATTTGGATATTAAAAGCATATTAGTATGTTATGTGTATGCCAGGTTAAAGAGATGGGTCTTTAATCTAGATTTAAACTGCAAGAGTGTGTCTGCCTCCCGAACAATGTTAGGTAGGTTATTTCAGAGTTTAGGCGCCAAATAGGAAAAGGATCTGCCGCCCGCAGTTGATTTTGATATTCTAGGTATTATCAAATTGCCTGAGTTTTGAGAACGTAGCGGACGTAAAGGATTATAATGTAAAAGGAGCTCATTCAAATACTGAGGTGCTAAACCATTCAGGGCTTTATAAGTAATAAACAATATTTTAAAATCTATACAATGTTTGATAGGGAGCCAGTGCAGCTATGACAGGACCGGGCTAATATGGTCATACTTCCTGGTTCTAGTAAGAACTCTTGCTGCTGCATTTTGGACTAGCTGTAGTTTGTTTACTAAGCGTGCAGAACAACCACCCAATAAAGCATTACAATAATCTAACATTGAAGTCATAAATGCATGGATTAACATTTCTGCATTTGACATTGAGAGGATAGGCCGTAATTTAGATATATTTTTGAGATGGAAAAATGCAGTTTTACAAATGGTTTTACAAATGGTACAACCTAGGTTCCTAACTGATGACGAAGAATTGACAAAGCAACCATCAAGTCTTAGACAGTGTTCTAGGTTATTACAAGCAGAGTTTTTAGGCCCTATAATTAACACCTCTGTTTTTTCTGAATTTAGCAGTAAGAAATTACTCGTCATCCAATTTTTTATATCGACTATGCATTCCATTAGTTTTTCAAATTGGTGTGTTTCACCGGGCTGCGAGGAAATATAGAGCTGAGTATCATCAGCATAACAGTGAAAGCTAACACCATGTTTCCTGATGATATCTCCCAAGGGTAACATATAAAGCGTGAAGAGTAGCGGCCCTAGTACTGAGCCTTGAGGTACTCCATACTGCACTTGTGATCGATATGATACATCTTCATTCACTGCTACGAACTGATGGCGGTCATATAAGTACGATTTAAACCATGCTAATGCACTTCCACTGATGCCAACAAAGTGTTCAAGTCTATGCAAAAGAATGCTGTGGTCAATTGTGTCAAACGCAGCACTAAGATCCAATAAAACTAATAGAGAGATACACCCACGATCAGATGATAAGAGCAGATCATTTGTAACTCTAAGGAGAGCAGTCTCAGTACTATGATACGGTCTAAATCCTGACTGGAAATCCTCACATATACCATTTTTCTCTAAGAAGGAATATAATTGTGAGGATACCACTTTTTCTAGTATCTTGGACACAAAAGGGATATTCGAGATTGGTCTATAATTAACAAGTTCTTTGGGGTCAAGTTGTGTTTTTTTTTTTTTTTTTTTTATGAGAGGCTTAATAACAGCCAGTTTGAAGGTTTTGGGGACATATCCTAATGACAGTGAGGAACTAATAATAGTCAGAAGAGGACCTATGACTTCTGGAAGCACCTCTTTTAGGAGCTTAGATGGTAAAGGGTCTAACATATTGGTTTATATTATTTAACAAGTTTATACAATTCTTCCTCTCCTATAGTAGAGAATGAGTGGAACTGTTCCTCATGGGGTCTATAGTGCACTGTGTGATGGGATACTGTAGCTGACGGCTGAATGGTTGCAATTTTATCTCTAATAGTATCGATTTTAGAAGTAAAGTAGTTCATAAAGTCATTACTGTTGTGGTGTTGGGAAATGTCAACACTTGTTGAGGCTTTATTTTTCGTTAATTTAGCCACTGTATTGAATAAATACCTGGGGTTATGTTTGTTTTCTTCTAAAAGAAAAGAAAAGTAATCGGATCTAGCAGTTTTTAATGCTTTTCTGTAGGACATGCTACTTTCCCGCCAAGCAATACAAAATACCTTTAGTTTTGTTTTCCTCCAGCTGCGCTCCATTTTTCGGGCTGCTCTCTTTAGGGTGCGAGTATGCTCATTATACCATGGTGTCAAACTGTTTTCCTTAACCTTCCTTAAGTGTAGAGGAGCAACTGTATTTAAATTGCTAGAAAAGAGAGAGTCCATAGTTTCTGTTACATCATCAAGTTGTTCTGAGGTTTTGAATATGCTAAGGAATTTGGATACATTAGGAAGATAACTTAAAAAGCAGTCTTTTGTGGTAGAAGTGATGGTTCTTCGATACTTGTAACAAGAAGTAGAATTTACAATTTTGGCTATATGAAGTTTGCACAGAACTAAATAATGATCTGAGATATCATCACTTGGCTGAATAATTTCAACACTATCAACATCAATTCCATGTGACAGCATTTAATCTAGAGTATGATTTCGACAATGAGTAGGTCCTGAAACATGTTGTCTAACACCAATAGAGTTCAGAATGTCTATAAATGCTGATCCCAATGCATCTTTTTCATTATCGACATGGATATTAAAATCACCAACTATTAAAACTTTATCTTCAGCCAGAGCTAATTTGGATGTAAAATCACCAAACTCTTTAATAAAGTCTTCATGGTGCCCTGGTGGCCTGTATACAGTAGCCAGTACAAACATAACAGGGGATTTATCATTAACATTGGTTTCTCTGGATAATGTTATATGTAGCACCATTACTTCAAATGAGTTATACTTGAAGCCTGCCCTCTGAGAAATCCTGAAAACGTTGTTATAAATTGAAGCAACTCCTCCCCGTTTGCCTTTTAGACGCAGCTCATGTTTATAACAGTAATCTTGGGGGGTGGACTCTTTAAAATAATGTAATCATCAGGTTTTAGCCAAGTTTCTGTCATACAGAGCACATCTATATTATGATCAGTTATCATATTATTTACAAAAAGTGTTTTCGTAGAAATTGATCTGATATTCAATAAGCCAAGCTTTATCATTTGTTTATCCATATTGCATTTGTTTTTTATTTGTTGAACCTCAATTAAATTGTTAGTCTTAACTTGGTTTGGACGATTTTTGTATTTTCTAGTTCGGGGAACAGACACAGTCTCTATAGTGTGATATCTAGGTGAAAGAGTCTCTATATGCTGAGAATTAACTGACCTCTTTGACGGGAGGCAGCTAGCAGACGGTCGGTTTAGCCAGTCTGTCTGCTTCCTGACGCCAATGGCACCACCTAAAGCTATATATATAACATTAATATTAAAAAAAGTCTGCATTTTGTTGTATAAAAGTAGAGCTGGTTGAACCACAAACCTGCCAGGTAACCTTTAAGATTGGTGCTTCCCTTAAACCAATACCCAACATCCACTGCCAGATCTTCAGGATCAAACCTGGATATCTGAAATACATGAATTCCAATAATTAATACAACACTATCAGCAAACTGTTTTACTTGGCATTGGACTTAACAGATTGGTAATATAAAGTGTAAATTTTTTAATGTACTTCCAAAAACCTCTGCCCTGCCTCTTTGGCAGTGTTGTGCATAATATGACTGGGGCATCCATGTATGTAAATGCTGCCATTTTCCCTCAGCATTCTGGCTGCAATTGAATTGTGGCACCTGTATTTACAGGAGCATTGTCAATAGAGAGACCTACACAGTTTCTCCAAGGGATGTTGCTTTCCTGCAGGGTGTCATTGATTTTTTTATAAATCACTTCAGCAGTTCCACAGTTCCGCCCACTTGTGGTGCACATATCAAAGAATCTGTGCACAACTTTGTTGCTGTCAAATATTCGTACTGTGAGGGGATTCATCTTCTCTAGACCTGTAACAATAAAGTGCATAACTAAATCAACATGTTGTTCAAAAATTGTATGAGTGTGCATGTAGAAATGGATAAAAAATGCAAATAACTGGTAGTTGTTAAACTCATACCAGTATCATTTGAGCCATCTGTGACACGTGTGAAGGGATTCTCTCTCATCTTCATCACCAGTTCCTTCTTAAAATGAGGTGCCACTGCTTCATTTATGATGCACGTTGTTTTGGTGCTTGCGCTCTGAAAGCTATGAACCGTGGGGGAGTCTCCAAAACATTATTTGTACAAGGGGCTGAAATGGTTAGCAACGGCAAATGGAACATTGTGCTGCACCATTGCAACGGCAACCTTCACCTCAGCCCTCCTGGTCTGCAACAGAAACAAATTAATTAAATAACTCATAAAGCATTAGATAAGTGTTCAGTGTAATATAACCTACAATTACAACATTACATAACATTTCCAATAGCCTTTTGGTTTTCCTTTGCTATGTACCTTGGCCTCTTGTACACTCATGCCTCCAACAGAAGTTGCTGGTGTGTAGAACTGTGCAACACTGCTAGCTGATTTTAGAGCCTGTTCCTTGGTTTGATGTCCCTTGCTTTCCACATGCCTGCTTATGTCCCTCACACCTTGATGGGCACAGGAGCTCTCTTGTCTGCAGACTGAGCACCAGTAAAAAGAGCTGGTGGTTCCCATTGTGATGAACGGCCATCGGGTTGACCACTCCTTCTTAAAGGAACACCTATAGGTGGCTGCTCCACTTAACCCTCTCTTTCTCCCTGTTTCCAGTGGGCTCTCCACTGTTTCCTCTATGGTGTCCTCCACAGTCTCTTCCATGGACCCATCGTCTACTGGTTCCCTAACTGCCTCCTCCACTGCCTCCACTACTGTCTTATCCACAGTCTCCTCCTCTGATCTAGCCACCTTTTTAGGGAGCTGATCTTTTAGAGCAAAGCATGAAAGAATGCTCCTTTGCCTCTTCCCTGACATCTTTGAAATTTTGACAAATGGAATAATCAATATTTTACATTGGATAAAATATAATGAAATAGCCTAGGCAGAACGTTTTCACAATGGGGACCAGGAGGTTGTTCAGTAGAAATAAAAAGAAAGAAAAAACTAAAAATAATTCAAACTATTATGGGTAGGCCTACTATCATGTATAATGGATAGGCCTATTATAGAAGTCTCTTATGTAAAACTGTCAGAGTAGCCACTCTTCCTCTTCAACGTATAACTATAGCTATAAAAAAATAATAATAGTGGGCTAATAATAGGCGCAAAAGCTACGGCCGACCACGTACGATGGTCAAAATCGCGTGTGTGTCGGGGTCATAATAACCATAAGACCAAAACATATCTTAGACTTTATGTTTAAAAAATCGGGGTCATTGTCTTGGCCAATACTTTGTGAATTACTTAAGATAGATTTAGCAGGCATTCAACAGGCTAGTGTTTATTTTTATTATTATTTTTTTTTATAGGCTAATTCACCTGATAGTCTGATCAAACTGCAAACTGTGTACCAGCTGTCTGGACACATATATTCCCCAGCAATGGTGAGATGACACTATATTCTTAGGATGTTCTTCTCCCACGTTGATTAGTCTGTAGAAATAATAAAAGTGACAGCCGCTGTCCTCTTCTGTAACCGTTACGTTACCCAAGTTACTTCAGCGAGCATCTGAATCTGTGTCGCGCACGAGCCTGTGAAAATCTTACCCAGATAAAGCAATGCTTTTTTCTGATTGGCTGTTCGGTAGCTATTTTTCATTTGATTAGCTGGTGAGTGTCAGGGCCTTCAAAGCTCTGTGGGGAACTTACTTGATTAATCTACCTGTTTCAATAGGTATATATCAATATATCAATATAATAATATATATTCATATATTCATATATCAATACTTACTCAAAAGATCGTTCAGCGCAACCGTGTCCCAGCAAAGAAATTCTCGACTGATGCATGCCATAGGTCCGCTCAGGATCCGCTGTTTGACGGCGCCGCCAGCGGAGCTGATGCTCTGGGTGGCACCAAAACGAATTTGACAGTCACGCGGGTTTGGCGACTTGAAGACAGATCCAAAACATTTGATTCAGATCGGGACTCCGAAGGGCGTTTCGCGAATCATTGGGGCTTCGGAGCGAGTTTGCAAAACATTTGATTCAGATCGGGACTCCGAATCGCGTTTCGCAAAACATTTGATCGGGGCTTCGGAGTTCGCAAAACATTTGATTCAGATCGGAACTACGAAAAGCGTTTCGCGAATCATTTGATTGGGGCTTCGGAGCGAGTTCAAAACATTTGATTCAGATCGGGATCCGAATCGCGTTTCCCGAATCATTTGATCGGGGCTTCGGAGTTCGCAAAACATTTGATTCAGATCGGGACTCTGAGTCGCGTTTCGCGAATCATTTGATCGGGGCTTCGGAGTTCGCAAAACATTTGATTCAGATCGGGATTTCGAATCGCGTTTCACGAATCATTTGAGATCAGGTCTTTCGAGCGGATTTGCAAAACATATGATTCTATCATGTAGGCTACTAGATCAAGTTTTAATAAAGAGAAAAGAGGTTTAGAGACAAAAATTTTTAATAGTCAGTCCATAGCATCAGTAACTGAATAATTTATTAAGGGAAAATTAAAACATAATAGAATGAGTTTCAATTTTTATTTTATTTTATGTAGCAATGGTCATCTTAACCTCTGTGCAGTGTCCAAGGTATTTCAGGACCCCAAATTAAATTCTAATTCATCTAAATGACATGACACTTAATGACTTTACCAAAACAGAAACTGGGATGTCTGATTGTATATTCGCGTAGTAAAATTACTCAGAATGTTCATATAGTGCTTTTGTAATTTTAAATGTTTTCCAGTAAATGGCAGAAATCTACCACTTAAGTAAGGCAAATTTTTCTTAAAGCACTTTCTTTCTTTTATCATTGCAAATATCAGTATTCAACATTTTGGGATTAAAACATCAAAACATTATGCATTTGTAATTGCAGGTTAAATGCATTTATATCTTGCATTAAACAGTGTAAACATCTGTCGGGGTCTCTAGAGAGCGATGTGAAGAGGATTAAAACTTGAGCCAGAGGTTCTTCACCGCTATGAGGAGACCTTTGACGTTAACGTTCTTCCATCTGGTCTCATCATCCACCCTGATGCTCCACACCTTGGTGCAGATGACAAAGTGGTGGACCAGGGCCGGTTCTAGACATTTGGAGGCCCTAGGCAAAATGTATGTTGGAGGCCCCCCTGCCACACCCTCCTCCCATCCACCTTTTAGAATTCACGAGTTCACACTTAAACATCATATTAAACAGAGTAAAGATCATGCGTTTTTGGCGAGCTGTCCGGACAGTAATTTGCTCAGTAATTTCTTTATAGTAACACACTAACCCCTTATTTTGGATAATAAACAAATATTTCATATTATGTTTTGTAGAGAAATACATTTACTATGAATATACACAAATCAGCTGCTAGTGGAAGTGATAGAAATAAACTACTAAATAAAAAGTCTAGTTCGTTTCTTCAACTGTAATCGGGTGTGCTTGTTCATATGCTTAAAATATTTTTTTATAAATATGTCAACAGTATTTATGATTGGAAAACGAAAAAATGAAGTAAGTTAGGTGTATTATGATCGAGCAGTAAATGTAGGCTAAACAGCTGCGTTTCAGAACTTAGTATTTTGACAGTCAGCGCCTGACTAGGGCTGTATCGATTCCAAAGGAAAGGACTCGATTCCTTGATTCAGAGGCATAAAATATTAGATTCCCTTTTACTGTCTATGGTTGTCATCGATTCCATCGAGCAGAACCGACTCCTTTTTAAGATTCAGATCAACAGTTCCTCATGAATTCGCCTCAGTGAAACTGACTGGAATTACGATTCATTTCCGTGAACAGATTCTTTCGGACGGTTCGTAACGTATCTATTTTCTAACAAAATTCTGCATTGTACGCTCAGATTCAAAGTGTCAGAAGCGAATTTGTCCATCAATGGTGATCGCGCTCTTTCGATCTCAAAATAACCGTCAAATGATCTATCCCAAAACGATGCTGATCGTCAGGCTCAGTTTATTATTATTATTTTTTTTTACAATACATTACAATCACTCCAAAATAGATGATACCTGCATGACGAGCTGCACTTACTTTGCTTGCCTGCTTAGCCTTACACTTAGCAGCCCCTTAAGGATGCGTTCGTTTCTGCGCCATCAGATCTATTTGTAGTAAAGTTGGATCTCATTCATAAAACCGTTATGTAATCTCTTCATTCAACTATTCAGAGGGTGGGCGTGACTCAGGTTTAAACGGGTATATTAATTGGTTTTACTACAGGTGACAAACAGCCTAGTATTTTGCTGCTCTTGATTGGTGGACAAGCATACAGGGATGATTTGGAGGCCCCAGCTCCAAGCCCAGAGGCCCTAGGCAACCACCTACTCCGCCTATAGGTAGCGCCGGCCCAGGGTGGACCCAAATGAAGAACCTCCCGTGGCCTTGTAGAGGTTAAGTGCCCTGATGTGAAAGAAATCAGAAAGGCATCCCATGTTGAGTTTATTGGGGACCATGCAAAACTGAGAAAGAAACACACAATTGGCATTCCACGGTCAGCTGATGGTTACTGGCTTAGTTAACCTGGTGTGATCTTGTGACAAGTTCAAGAGGAGACTTCCATGTGGAGAGGGTATGGAGAGATGATGAGCTGATCACAGAGATCACGGCTAAAGTTGTTGAATTCTACTTTGGCATATACATTAATTTTTTGCTAGGAAGAAAATAGGCAAGAAAAATTTCCAAACAAATGATGTTCCTGTTCTATAGTGAATTTAGTTATATAGTGTTCTACATGAAATTGTGACCAAGATGGCGGCGCGAACACATCGCGAGGCTCAGCGTCTCTCCAGTTTTTGCAATTTTGCAGTATTATTCCTGCTCATCTCGGGTCTGTTCGTACTGAACAGCTTTGCTTTAACATCATACACCCGACAGGAGCTTTTGGATATCGGTGAGGACTTTACCAGCAGTTTTATCACCAATCTTCGACTCATCCCTGAGATCGCTAGAACAACCGAGGCTTCGCACTCTACCCGGCCGGGCGGAAGTGCTCGCAGGCGGCGTCGAGATCGTAAACAAAGGCGAGGGAAGCGCGGAGGTCTAAGAGCCAAGCTAAAGCTAACACCGCTCCGGCTCTTTTTACCCAGCATTTTCCTCGCTAATGTGCGGTCACTGGTGAACAAAATGGATGAGTTACGACTCCGCATCACCCACAGTAAGAGACTTATGGACTGCAATGTCATGGTTTTCACGGAAACATGGCTACACAGCGACGTACCCAACAATGCTATTGAGCTAGCAGGACGCTACACGCTCCGGGCAGATAGAACGGCAGATGACTCCGGCAAGACAAGAGGTGGTGGATTGTGCATTTATGTCAACAAAGCTTGGTGTACGAACACTGTCATTGTTGGGAGACACTGCTCAGCTAACCTAGAGTTTCTCATGGTTAAATGTAGACCTTTTTATCTGCCACGGGAGTTCACTTCCACCATAATAACCGCAGTCTATATTGCACCGGATGCTAATGCCAAGCTTGCTTTGAACGAACTTCATGCATCCATTAGTAAACAACAGACTGCTCACCCAGAGGCTGCTTTTATTGTCGCGGGTGATTTTAATCACTGCAAATTAAAAACAGTACTCCCCAAATTTCACCAGCATGTTTCCTGCCACACCAGAGGAGACAAAACTTTGGATCATGTTTATACAAACATCAATGGAGCTTACATCGCGAGCCCCCTCCCCCACCTCGGACAGTCTGATCACCTTTCTTTGTTTCTCACCCCTAAGTATTCACCCCTCATCAACCGTGTGAAGCCATCAGTGAGGACCATCAAAGTGTGGCCAACTGGAGCAGACTCTTTACTTCAAGACAGGTTTCAACACACTGACTGGAGTATGTTTGCTTCACAGACTGCCTGTGGCTCTCACACGGACATTGATATCTACACCTCCTCTGTACTGGATCACATCAACTCCACCATTGACAGTGTAACAACAGAAAAACAGATAACAACATACCCTAATCAGAAGCCATGGATGAACAAGGAGGTGCGACTTCTGCTGAAAGCCCGCAACACCGCTTTCAGGTCAGATGACGCTCAGGCCTACAGTAAATCCAGGGCTAACCTGAAAAGGGGCATCAAAAAGGCCAAGTACTGCTACAAGCTGAAGGTAGAGGAACACTTTTCCAACTCTGACCCCCGACGCATGTGGCAGGGCATCCAGATCATCAGTGACTACAAGTCAAGCAACTCCACACAAACAGTCACGGACGTCTCCTTCCTTAACGAGCTAAATGACTTTTATGCTCGCTTCAACAGCGACAGCAAGGAGATGGCCACCAAAATCTCACCCTCAGCAGACCACCAACCCCTTAAACTCACCTCCACAGATGTCCACACTGCACTGAGCCGGATCAACGCACGCAAGGCTGCTGGCCCGGATGGCATTCCTGGACGTGTGCTTAGGGCATGTGCAGAGCAGCTTGCAGGGGTCTTCACAGACATTTTCAACCTGTCCCTCACCCAAGCAACTGTGCCAACATGTTTTAAGTCCACATCCATTGTGCCAGTACCGAAACACTCCTCCACAACGTGCCTGAATGACTATCGCCCCGTAGCACTCACACCCATCATTATGAAGTGCTTCGAGCGACTGGTCCTAGCACACCTCAAAGACTGCCTCCCACCCACACTGGACCCACACCAATTTGCCTACCGCAGAAATAGGAGCACAGAGGATGCAGTATGCACAGTGCTGCACTCTGCACTCACACACCTGGACAATAACAACACGTATGTTAGGATGTTGTTTGTTGACTTCAGTTCAGCATTTAACACCGTCATTCCCTCCAAGCTGACCACAAAACTTGGAGACCTGGACATCAACACCTCCCTCTGCAACTGGATTATGGACTTTCTGACCAACAGGCCTCAGCATGTTCGGTCAGGCCACAACCACTCCACCACCATCACACTTAACACTGGCGTACCACAGGGCTGTGTGCTGAGCCCATTCCTCTACTCCCTTTACACCCACGACTGCAAGCCTGTGCATGGATCCAACTCCATCATTAAGTTTGCAGATGACACCACGGTGATTGGCCTCATCAGTGACAACGATGAGACTGCCTACAGGGAGGAGGTACAGCACCTGGCCACATGGTGCGCTGACAATAACCTGCTCCTTAACACCAATAAGACAAAGGAGCTCATTGTGGACTTCAGGAAGAAGAATGGAAACACGCATGACCCCATCCACATTAACGGGCTGGCTGTTGAACGTGTCTCCAGCTTCAAGTTCCTGGGAACCACCATCTCGGAGGAACTGTCCTGGGCCACAAACACCTCCAGCCTGGTCAAGAAGGCTCACCAGCGCCTTTTCTTCCTCAGGACACTGAAGAAGAACCAGCTGTCTTCATCCATCCTGGTGAACTTCTACCGGTGTGCGATCGAGAGCATCCTGACCAGTTGCATCACAGTCTGGTATGGGAGCTGCTCAGTGGCTGACCGCAAGGCACTGCAGAGGGTGGTGAAAACTGCCCAGCGCATCACAGGGACACCACTTTCTGCTCTTGAGGACATCCAGAGGAAACGCTGTCTACGTCGAGCTCGCAGCATTCTGAAGGACTCCTCTCACCCTGACCACGGACTGTTTAACCTTCTTCCCTCCGGGAGGCGTTTCAGGAGCCTCCGAACAAGGACCACAAGATTCAGGAACAGCTTTTTCCCTAAAGCTGTCTCCTTGCTGAACTCTGCCCTCTGACACCCCTCAACACCCCCCACACCACACACATAGACTCCTCCCCCTCTTCAACACTGTGACTGATTTATTTATTTATTCACAACAAGCAAAAAACAGTAACTTGTTATTACTTGCACTACTGTCTGTTCATCCAGGAACACTGTATAATCCATTTGCACATTGTAATATTTTCTATGCACTTTACTGTCCATTGCAATACTGTAAATTATGTTCATAGTTCTGCCTATAGTGTACATACACTTTTACATAGCCCATCTGTATAGTATGTTCATAGTACACCTATCTGTATATCGTGCTTATAGTATTTAATATCTGTAAATTATGTCCATAATACTTACCTGTATAGTTATTGTACATATTATAGACCTTTATTCTGTACTTACTGCTTATTGCACTTCTGGTTAGATGCTAACTGCATTTCGTTGCCTTGTACCTACATGTGCAGTGACAATAAAGTTGAATCTAATCTAATCTAATCTAGCTGTATTTTCAGCATCTTTCCTCCAGTCTTCATTGTCAAATGATCTTCAGAAATCAGAATAATATGATGATTTATTATTAGAATTATCAACAGTTTTGCCGATAAATATTATTTTGGAACCTGTGATACTTTTTTCAGGATTCTTTGATGAATAAAAAGTTAAAAAGAAGAGCATTTATTTAAAATATAAATATTTTCTAACAATATTCACTACAGTTCAATAGTTTGGGGTCAGTAAATTTTTATCCTTACTTTTTTTTTTAAAGAAATTGTATTCTTTATTAGATTTTAGAATCTTTTATTCAGGATGTTTTAAAATTGATAAGAAGTGAGATCAAAGATTAATATTGTTAGAAGACATTTATATTTTGAATAAATAATGTTCTTTAAAAAAATATATATACATCGAAGAATCCTTAAAACAGTATCGCAGATTCCAAAATAATATTTGGTAGCACAACTATTAATAGTTCTAATAATAAATCATCATATTCTCATGATTTCTAAAGATCATGTGACACTGAAGACTGGAGGAATGATGCTGAAAATACAGCTGCACATCACAGAAATAAATTATATTGTAAAGGATATTAAAATATAAACCATTTTTTTATGAATTTTATTTTGATAATTTTGAATTATTACTGAAATACAACCTTTTTTGTTTCAAACAGTTCATTGAACAATAATAAATGAAGTACCTGAAGCTGACAATGAAGTAAATGTATAATAATTAATAAAGATGATTAATTAGCCTTGTAAACGCGCGTGTGAGGGGCGGAGACGCGCCGCTGAGCGTCAGACGCGAGTGAGGACCAAACACAGCAGAACAGTAGGAAACTTCACTCCTCTTATTATTTCTCTTTTACTGTCTATAGCGATTTATTTTTAGATACGTGATCTGAGTCTTTCATAGAGTTGTAGAGTTATTAGAGAAATAGAGTTATTTTTTACATTCTTTGGTCGAAGTTTTCAGCTCGGGACGTCGGAGCCTGTTCGCGACTCGGTTGATTCAGATCGGCACTTCGGAGCCTGTTCGCGACTCGGTTGATTCAGATCGGCACTTCGGAGCATGTTCGCGACTCGGTTGATTCGGCACTTCGGAGCATGTTAGTGACTCGGTTGATTCAGATCGGCACTTCGGAGCCTGTTCGCGACTTGGTTGATTCAGATCGGCACTTCGGAGCATGTTCGCGACTCGGTTGATTCGGCACTTCGGAGCATGTTCGCGACTCGGTTGATTCGGCACTTCGGAGCCTGTTCGCGACTCGATGGATTCAGATCGGCACTTCGGAGCCTGTTTGCGACTCGGTTGATTCAGATCGGCACTTCGGAGCATTTTCGCGACTCGGTTGATTTCAGATCGGCACTTCGGAGCATGTTCGCGCCCTCGGTTGATTCAGATCGGCCCTTCGGAGCATGTTCACGACTCGGTTGATTCAGATCGGCACTTCGGAGCATGTTCGCGCCCTCGGTTGATTCAGATCTGCACTGCACAGAGGAGCGTTCAAAGTTACGAGACATAGACTGAAGACAGATTCCCAGTGAAATGCTTTCCGACAGCAAATGCAATGAGTTTGCATCCTTCTTTTCTGAGAAGATCATCAATATCAGGAAGGCGATTAGCACATCCTCAAGTAATGCAGTTAGAAATACCAAGGGTTCACACAAAACAAGGGGAATCTGCTTTTAGTTTCTATGCCGCTCGCAGTTGGAATCAGCTTCCAGAAGAGATCAGATGTAAAACACTAGTCACATTTACATCTAGACTTAAAACTCATCTGTTTGGCTGTGCATTTATTGAATGAGCACTGCGCAATGTCCGAACTGATTGCACTATATTTTCACTGTTTTTTTTAATGCAAAATAATTTTGTAACTGTTTTTAAATTAATTTTAATTAAGTAAATGTTTTAATCATTATAAAAGTTTTAAAATTGCTTGTTTTACTTTTGTTATAATTTTTCTTTAGGATTATTTTACTTTCTTTTATGTAAAGCACTTTGAATTACCATTGTGTATGAAATATAAATAAACTTTCCTTGCCTAGTGTGTTAGTGGGCTTATATATATATATATATATATATATATATATATATATAAACACACACACATACACACACTACCGGTCAGAGTTTGGGATCAGAATGATTTTGAATGTTTTTTTACAGGAATTTATTTTACTCATCAAGACATTTATTTGATCAAAAATACTGGAAAACATGTCATATTGTGAAATATTATTAACATTTTTCTATTTTAATATACATGAAAGTGTAATTTATTCATGTGATGTGCAGCTGTATTTTCAGCATCTTTCCTCCAGTCTTCAGTGTCACATGATCTTCAGAAATCAGAATAATATGATGATTTATTATTAGAATTATCAACAGTTTTGCTGATAAATATTATTTTGGAACCTGTGATACTTTTTTCAGGATTCTTTGATGAATAAAAAGTTAAAAAGAAGAACATTCATTTAAAATATAAATATTTTCTAACAATATTCACTACAGTTCAATAGTTTGGGGTCAGTAAATTTGTATCCTTTCTTTTTCCATAAGAAATTGTATTCTTTATTAGATTTTAGAATCTTTTCAGGATGTGTTTAATTGATAAGAAGTGATATCAAAGATTAATATTGTTAGAAGAGATTTATATTTTGAATGAATGCTGTTCTTTAAAAAAAAAATGATACATCGAAGAATCCTTAAAAAAGTATTGCAGATTCCAAAATAATATTTGGTAGCACAACTATTAATCGTTCTAATAATAAATCATCATATTTTCATCATTTATAAAGATCATGTGACACTGAAGACTGGAGGAATGATGCTGAAAATACAGCTGCACATCACAGAAATAAATTATATTGTAAAGGATATTAAAATATAAACCATTTTTTTATTAATTTTATTTTGATAATTTTGAATTATTACTGAAATACAACCTTTTTTGTTTCAAACAGTTCATTGAACAATAATAAATGAAGTACCTGAAGCTGACAATGAAGTAAATGTATAATAATTAATAAAGATGATTAATTAGCCTTGTAAACGCGCGTGTGAGGGGCGGAGACGCGCCGCCGAGCGTCAGACGCGAGTGAGGACCAAACACAGCAGAACAGCAGGAAACTTCACTCCTCTTATTATTTCTCTTTTACTGTCTATAGCGATTTATTTTTAGATACGTGATCTGAGTCTTTCATAGAGTTGTAGAGTTATTAGAGAAATAGAGTTATTTTTTACATTCTTTGGTCGAAGTTTTCAGCTCGGGACTTCGGAGCCTGTTCGCGACTCGGTTGATTCAGATCGGCACTTCGGAGCCTGTTCGCGACTCGGTTGATTCAGATCGGCACTTCGGAGCATGTTCGCGACTCGGTTGATTCGGCACTTCGGAGCATGTTAGTGACTCGGTTGATTCAGATCGGCACTTCGGAGCCTGTTCGCGACTTGGTTGATTCAGATCGGCACTTCGGAGCATGTTCGCGGCTCGGTTGATTCGGCACTTCGGAGCATGTTCGCGACTCGGTTGATTCGGCACTTCGGAGCCTGTTCGCGACTCGATGGATTCAGATCGGCACTTCGGAGCCTGTTTGCGACTCGGTTGATTCAGATCGGCACTTCGGAGCATTTTCGCGACTCGGTTGATTTCCAGATCGGCACTTCGGAGCATGTTTCGCGCCCTCGGTTGATTCAGATCGGCACTTCGGAGCATGTTCACGACTCGGTTTGATTCAGATCGGCAACTTCGGAGCATGTTCGCGGCCTCGGTTGATTCAGATCTGCACTGCACAGAGGAGCGTTCAAAGTTACGAGACATAGACTGAAGACAGATTCCCAGTGAAATGCTTTCCGACAGCAAATGCAATGAGTTTGCATCCTTCTTTTCTGAGAAGATCATCATATCAGGAGGCGTTTAGCACATCCTCAAGTAATGCAGTTAGAAATACCAAGGGTTCACACAAAACAAGGGGAATCTGCTTTTAGTTTTCTATGCCGCTCGCAGTTGGAATCAGCTTCCAGAAGAGATCAGATGTAAAACACTAGTCACATCTAGACTTAAAACTCATCTGTTTGGCTGTGCATTTATTGAATGAGCACTGCGCAATGTCCGAACTGATTGCACTATATTTTCACTGTTTTTTTAATGCAAAATAATTTTGTAAACTGTTTTTTAAATTAATTTAATTAAGTAAATGTTTAATCATTATAAAAGTTTTAAAATTGCTTGTTTTACTTTTGTTATAATTTTCTTTATGATTATTTACTTTCTTTTATGTAAAGCACTTTGCAATTACCATTGTGTATGAAATATAAATAAACTTTCCTTGCCTAGTGTGTTAGTGGGCTTATTATATATATATATATATATATATATATATATATATATATATATATATATATATATATATATATAACACACACACATACACACACTACCGGTCAGAGTTTGGGATCAGAATGATTTTGAATGTTTTTTTACAGGAATTTATTTTACTCATCAAGACATTTATTTGATCAAAAATACTGGAAAACATGTCATATTGTGAAATATTATTAAACATTTTTCTATTTTAATATACATGAAAGTGTCATTTATTCATGTGATGTGCAGCTGTATTTTCAGCATCTTTCCTCCAGTCTTCAGTGTCACATGATCTTCAGAAATCAGAATAATATGATGATTTATTATTAGAATTATCAACAGTTTTGCTGATAAATATTATTTTGGAACCTGTGATACTTTTTTCAGGATTCTTTGATGAATAAAAAGTTAAAAAGAAGAACATTTATTTAAAATATAAATATTTTCTAACAATATTCACTACAGTTCAATAGTTTGGGGTCAGTAAATTTGTATCCTTTCTTTTTCCATAAGAAATTGTATTCTTTATTAGATTTTAGAATCTTTTCAGGATGTGTTTAATTGATAAGAAGTGATATCAAAGATTAATATTGTTAGAAGAGATTTATATTTTGAATGAATGCTGTTCTTTTTAAAAAAAAAATGATACATCGAAGAATCCTTAAAAAAGTATTGCAGATTCCAAAATAATATTTGGTAGCACAACTATTAATCGTTCTAATAATAAATCATCATATTTTCATCATTTATAAAGATCATGTGACACTGAAGACTGGAGGAATGATGCTGAAAATACAGCTGCACATCACAGAAATAAATTATATTGTAAAGGATATTAAAATATAAACCATTTTTTTATGAATTTTATTTTGATAATTTTGAATTATTACTGAAATACAACCTTTTTTTGTTTCAAACAGTTCATTGAACAATAATAAATGAAGTACCTGAAGCTGACAATGAAGTAAATGTATAATAATTAATAAAGATGATTAATTAGCCTTGTAAACGCGCGTGTGAGGGGCGGAGACGCGCCGCTGAGCGTCAGACGCGAGTGAGGACCAAACACAGCAGAACAGCAGGAAACTTCACTCCTCTTATTATTTCTCTTTTACTGTCTATAGCGATTTATTTTTAGATACGTGATCTGAGTCTTTCATAGAGTTGTAGAGTTATTAGAGAAATAGAGTTATTTTTTACATTCTTTGGTCGAAGTTTTCAGCTCGGGACTTCGGAGCCTGTTCGCGACTCGGTTGATTCAGATCGGCACTTCGGAGCCTGTTCGCGACTCGGTTGATTCAGATCGGCACTTCGGAGCATGTTCGCGACTCGGTTGATTCGGCACTTCGGAGCATGTTAGTGACTCGGTTGATCAGATCGGCACTTCGGAGCCTGTTCGCGACTTGGTTGATTCAGATCGGCACTTCGGAGCAT